>NC_056743.1:1666736902-1666946902 GCF_019279795.1 Protopterus annectens | reverse complement strand
GACCCAAAACCAAATGCCAATAAATACAGCATTGTGGCCTTAAGCAAAATTGAGCACCCATGTATCTACCACATAGACAAAACCTCTTTGAAAGTTGACTCGGTCATGGGACCTGGGCACTTTGGTAGAGAATGAACTATCATTTGATCACCATGTATCCACTACTGTTAGGAAATCTTCTCATCTGGGCCAGATTAATCACCAGGGATGTTTCTTGCAAATCTAGGGAAGATGACATTCCACTCCCCTCATCCTTCATCGGGTCCATAGTAAAAAGCAATGACCTGTTTGGTATGTATTTACATAAGCATATTTCACATCTTTAGCAACTGCAGCATTTCCTCACTAAGGTAATCAAAGGCTTGTTTTCTATGAGCTACCCAGACTGCCTTAAAGCATTCTGTCCCTTTCTTTTCTGTTTCTTACAGACTCTTGAGAGATGAACTCTTTATAGCTTACAGAACATTGAATAACCAGTCCTTTGTGACTTCCTGCATACCTACAAAACTAATAACAACTTCAACATCTGCTCAAGAGATCTTAACTTTCACTGAAATGTAAATAGGACCTGCAGGTCAGATAGATACATATTCTGGAGAATGCCTTTTTCATGGAATAGGCTTACTTTGAATGTAAAGCCAAGTGTCTCCCAAACTCTTTTAAGTGTAACCTGGATAAATGGATGCCAAATTGTAAATCCACCCTGGGTCTTCCCCTTTAAGTCATTCTTGAAAGGGGTCAAAATTAGGTATAAAATGTTTAGTCTGTCTTCTCATTATACTCCCAAAACATATGCTCCTAGCTACCTCATGCTTCCCCATCACGCTTCCAACATTTGCTGTCTACCTGAGGAAAAATTCTTTGGAATCTGCTTGGGATATACAATACCTATGCAAACACTTCCAAGTAGATTTTCTAAATCATCTAGAGTTTGTTGTATATTTGGCAACAATATATACAGCCTCCATTATTTCTTGTGAATTGCTTATCCAGTCTCTCTTCCCAGTCTTTTCTCACCTCTTTTGATTGATTCCTATAGTTATCCTGCAGTATTTTATATATCCTACTAATTAAATCAGAATTTTCACTTAAGATTCCCTCTGTCTTTCTCTTTACCTGTATCCGATATCAATCCCTGACAGGGAAATTCCCTACAGAGTACTCTGTCAGAGTTTCTGGGCAAGCAAACGAGTTTAACTAAGGACATGATTTTCTGAGCTGGAATACAAGAGCTGAATTGCCTGGACATAGTAAGACCTTGTTAAGTCTAAATCTGGTGGTAGCAAAAAAATTGCAATTACAAAAAACAAAATGGAAATCAAAGTCTAAAACCAACCATACTAGAACTAGGGAATATTTTAACAGAGATAAAATAACTGGAAGTGGGATATTTAGTAAACTGCATGAGCAAATTGCATAAAAGAAAAAAAAACAATACATGCTGAAAAATGTTTTGGAGGAAGAGTGAGATTTAAGAGACACAGTAATTGAACAATTTGTGTAATGCTGGATTGATTAAATTATATAGAAGAATATTTGTGATGTATAATGATTGTAAATGTGCACTTGTTAATATGGTTTCTTTACTATTATATAAATGTAAGTTTGCCTATGTCACATGTGATAACCCAAAAGAAGGAATAAAATTAGTCATGTCAATGCATACCTATGATTTGGGGTATTGTGAATAGAACAATGATAATGGTCCTCTTCGTCAACAGGCTAGTATTGACCTATGTAACTATGAACCTAAGCACACTGACCCTTGTTAGCACAACATAACATGATGTGCAAGTGTTGCATCCTGCATGAGAGAGAATGTATGTCATGTATACTGTTGCTGTATTTTAATGAACCGATCTGTGCATGCTAAGAAGTGTGTGGATGCAATGTGTGGAGAGACTATGTTGTCATGGGCATTCCTGCTTTCATAGGCTTATTCATTTTATTTATACATTTGTTGACTGGGTAAGTACACTGGACAGATGTCTCTTTTCAGGAATGACCCATGCCAAGCAGGCCCACTTACATTGACAATATTTTTGGTGAAAATATGGAAACAATTAAATTCACATTACTGTAGAGGGTAAAGTGCAGCAGTACAAGATAGGGCTAATATCATCTGGGCATCTTTGTCTGACAACAATAGTAGTATGCAATTGGCATGATCTGATGACAAAATGACACTGTCTGAAACACTGACATCCACCATAACTGATGCTCTTGTGGCGATACAGGCTGAATGTATAATCTCACCCTGGCATGATGAACAGATATTTACTGTAGAGTTCTTTGTGCTTGTATCCCCAGTGCACACAGTATTTGAACTACAAGTTGCCTGTACGATTTTCATAACCACCATAGGGGATAGGTGTGGTGGTGAAGCTGAGGCTCCTCCATGACTCCAGGTCTCTACTTGATACGGCTGTTATGGTTAGCATTAAACAACTGATGTGCAGGTCAGGGATCCAGGCACAAACAACTGTTGCCAACAACATAGTAAAAATGGCAAGTGTGATTTCTGGAGTCTGGGATTTTATGCAACAAGTGCACACTGGTATGAAATATATATAGCCATAGGGGGCAGCAGATGCTGCTGAGGTCACTGGTGGCAAATGTTGTCTCCATCAGTTACTCCATGAGGCACATGGAAAGTGCCTTCCAATATGCCTGCAGAGATCATGTCTCCCATGCTCATGGCAGGGTCAAGATGGGGAGAGTTTGGAAATCATCCTAAGTCAAAATACTAAGACCTCTGTTGCCTGTGGGTACATAACCTGCTACATCCAGTAAAGAGTATCAACAATTTGTTATTCTAGGGATAAAAATTCAAAGAGGGATATTCCAGGGTGATTCTCTGTCACTGCAGCTATTCTGCCTTGCCTTTAACCCATTAAGCTGTCTACTTAACAACTTAGGCCATGGCTATAAATTGGCTCCTAGAAAACAACAAAGTGTAAAGACTTCTCAACTTCTCTTTGTCAATGATTGGAAACTGTATAACTCATCACATGAGGAACTGAAGTACAACTGCAAGTTGTCAAATTTTTTTCAGATGACATGAATGTCATTTGGTCTCGATAAACATGGAAAAGCAACTTTTAAAGCAGGAAAACTGCAGCACCAAGAAAACATCAGTTTGGGACAAAAATGTGATACAAAAGAACTTGAGTAAGAGGGAATGTGTACATATTTGAAAATTGATGAAGGATCAATAATAAAACATGAACAAACGTGAATAAAACTTAGTAAGGAGAACTTTAGAAGACTTAAATTAGTCGTGAAAACAGCATTGATATCTAGGAATAAAATCCAAGCTATAAATGAATTTGCACTTCCAGTCCTAACTTACAGTTTTGGAGTGTTTGACTGGCCCCAAATCATGTTGGATAGATTAGATAAGAAAACAAGGATGATGCTTCATGCTCACCAAATTATTTATAAAAATCAGTGGATACCAAGATTATATATTCCCTGTTCTGAGGGAGGGATGGGGCTCCTTGAAATTGATTATATGTACATATCTGAAATCATGGGACTCCACACATATCTGATGACCTCACAAGACCCAAATGTAGTGAAAGTTTGAAACATGAGGAGAATAAATCTAAGATGAGTGTAGAAAACTTCTGGGAGAATGTCATGTTGATCAGGAACAAATGCAGGGATGGTTAACGACAGGCAAATTCAAACCAAGAGATGAAAGGTTAGTATATGTGGCACAAGATAGTGGGCTACATACACGCTGGTTTACAATGTCCGTTGAACATGTGGGAGAAACAGACAAATGTAGGTTTTGTAAAACTGAATTGGAAACAGTCGCACACCTCCTTGCTGGTTGCGAAATACTAATGGCAGAAGGACTGTAGACTGAAAGGCATAATAACACGGCAAGACTGTTGCACTGGGGATTGTGCAAACATTATGATACTGAGGTGGCTGAAAAACACTGTAAACATGAGCACAAAGCATCATATAAAAATGATGAAGTCTACATCACATGGGATCATCCATTACCAACAGTTCAAAAGATAGATGCTAGAAAATTGGAATTAGTGGTCCAAGAAAAGAAGACAAAAGTAGCATTGGTCATTGAAATCGCCATACCCAGTAACTACAGTGTCCTGTGTGCAGAGAGACACAAAGTCATAAAATATCAGGATTTGCAGGCAGAAATGAGAGCAATGTGGAAGAAAGATACCCAGATAGTTCCAATAGTAGTAGGCACAACGGGTCTTATGAAAAAGAGTCTACAATTCTATTTAGATATGCTACCAATACATGTACCTCCATACAAATTGCAGAAGGAGTCATTACTGGGCACATTGCAGGTGCTGTGAAGAGCACATCTGGCTGACATCAAAGAGTGAAACAATACTAATTTTGTGAACATTAATCGTACTTTGACTTAGGAATGGGGTCCATTTCCATCATGGCATTAGAAACCCAAAAGATTTGGAGAAATTATAAAGAGCATCATCCTGGTCATGGCCAATGGCACTTCTTCAGTTCTACACCTTTATGGCCTCACACAATGCTCATGTTTGATGACTACTTTGTGGGAAATGGTGTTCTTTAAGACCAGCATTCAGTGCTTTCCATCACGAAGAATACATATAATCTCATAGTTCTACTACTTCCCAGCCATAGACTGAATCAAGCACCAAGAATGCAAGCCAACACAGTGGGCACTGCCAATGGTTACATTGTGGTTGTAGCAGCTTTACCTCATCAATGAACTATGCAATCCCAAACTCCCCATAACCTCCCAAAGTGTGTGGGTATTGTATTAATTTCTCTCGACTCTACCTCTTATCATAATGTTGACGTAACTGCCATTGTTGCCCCCCTCCCTCCCCAACCACCTTTACAAGTGATGACTGTGCTCTTCCCAACCCCTGACATAAGTTGTACAACTTTGTTTGAAGCAAAGCAATAGTTGTCTATCACCACTTTGCATAGCCTGGATGTGATAACAGATGCACCAATTTATTCTATGCTTTCTGTTTCATGGCCTACACTAGTGAACTAAACACTGCCTCTTTGTCAGTGCTGTAATGTATTGTGTTCATCCTTACCTGACTTTTCAATCTGCCCTGCTGGTTGTAATAGAGTTGAAAGGGATGGCGCTGACAAATTGTTAACCTGTGGCCCCAACTGTCTGTGCATTACTATGTTGTACAACATTGCACAAACAGATAAAATTATTGCTGAAAATTTCAGGATGTATTGCAATGCACCTCTTGATGTAACTAAGGTTCTATGTCATATACAAGATTCCCTGCAGCATAGAGCAGATAACATATTATTTGTGACATGTTCTTCACTTCCATAAAATCTGTGTGTATTGACCTGTCCATAACTCCTGTGTGTCCAAATACCAGCTATTACCCTGTGGGAAATCTCCTTGAAGGAGTCTTTGGTGAGATTCAAATATTAGCCAGCTTTGAAAATCATGAAACCTTCTTAGGTGATGGCAAAAAAACCCATTATAAATAATGCCATGAGCATTTTAGACAACTACCAGTTAAGGTAGTGGATGTCTTTCTTGCTGATATATTGCAGTTCCTCTAGACCAGGTGAGACCTTGATGGCAATAACTGCAATCACTCACAAGACCACAGTGAAATGGGCAATGCTGTAGAAAGCCAGCATGATGGCACTTCTCTCTTCTGCAGTCCTTGGCAACTAGATATGTTTATACACATATTTCAGTACAATGTCAACCAACTGTTTTATGCTTCATGAAGCTCAGGTTTGCATAACCCTAATATCTACTGGTGCTCCAGTCACCTAAAGGATAAGGTACTAGCCTTTTAAGCCAGGGATTCTTGGTTCAAGTCTCATCTGGGGCAGCATATCCTGGGTTTAGGGTTAGCATAATGGTTAAGGTGCTTACCTCCCAAACACAAGGTGCAGGATTTGATTCTCACCTTTGCAAGGGAAAAGTATCAAGAAGGGTAATTAGCCTAGTGCTTACCTAAGAACCTAATCTCCCAATAGCTTGCTAAAAGGTCCTTTTTTGACACTAAACTTAACATTAGTATCTACGGGAATGTGCATACCATGTATCTGTCTCAATGAGTGTTATGGATTATGCAGTTTAACAGGAACTTATTCAATCCTTCAGTCTACAAATAAATGGTTCTCAATCTACTGGTCACTCCCACTGTGGTATAATAGGTGCAATGAATCTGCTATTCAGTGGTACAAAAGGCCACTACTTGCAGATCTGACTCCAAGGGAGACCATTAACACAAGCTGCTGAACTGTAGCTGCTGCTACTGCAAACATTGCATCAGTCACATAAAGAACAAGCCTTACTGTAAAAATTGTGACTGCACCATAGTGCAGAGTACCTCTTTTATGTGTTTATGAATCAGATGGCCAGTTTGGGTTTTATCATTTGCATACACTGTGTGACAAATTTGCATGGAGTTCCTTGTATCCATAGCATTATGCACACATTAGCATGCACTGCATACAGAACTACTTGGAGCCCTATGCATTTATCCTATGCCTCTGAATTGCTCATACACTGTTATTTGCCACTACACACATTCATCTGCCAACCATAAAGTGTTAAACATGTAGGAATTTCAGCCTGGGACACGGAATTTCAGTCCTTAGTTATGATAGGGACTTGAATTTTACAGCTGTAATTACGATTGTGCACACAGATATGTAAAAGAAAGTTTAAGCTGATGAGACATGAAAGTTATATTTTCTTACACTGCAGGAAAGCCTGGTATAGTTCATGTGATTTATCTTGCTGCAGCTTTATTATTTTACTTATGTACTAGGATACTTGCTGGGAATTTTTTTTTTATTTGTTAATGTGGTAATATATATATATATATATATATATATATATATATATATATATATATATATATATATATATATATATATATATATACATATATATTTGTTAATGTGGTGATATTTGGAATTTGGTTGTCTTGTCAGTTTGGCAGATGGGCTTTTGATGCTGACAATGCATAATGTTTAATTGGTATGTGGTTCAGGTACAACTTTCAGCACTTACATTGTAAAACAGTAATTAACACATATAATGCACTATATGAATCTCCACAAACTAGGAGGATGGAGATACATCCAGTAAAGGATACCTGCAGTAAAAATATGTGATAAAGGAGGAATGGCAAAGGTGGTTCTTAGGCACTCTCGCTACGAGCCAACAATTTAAAGTAGAAAAAGGAAAAAAAAAGTACCCCCTCTTTCAGCCTATCACCTGTGCCCACCACAGCTATCAAAAAACTCCTAAAACTCACACCAACTACACTAGCAACTGATAACATACCTGCTGCGTATCTAAACATGGCTAGTGACTCCCTATCATAGCCTGTCTCCATCCTTATCAACCGCTCCATACAAGGATCCTACATACCCAAACTCTGGAAAGTATCTCACATAATTCCTCTCCATAAAGGAGGTAACTCCTATGACTTCTCAGACTGCTGGCCTATTGCCTTCCTGTGCCCCCTATCTAAAATTCTTGAGAAATGCACCCACTTGCAGGTGATGACATTTCTTAACACACACAATCTCCTATCTACCAGACAGCATGGCTTCCGTCAACATCACAGCACAACCACTGCCCTTCTATCCTTCACTAATCATATCAGCCTTCACAGGAATGATAACAAATATGTATCAGCCATTTTCCTAGACCTCTCAAAGGCATTTGACATGGTCACCCACCTCCATCCTACTAGACTCAGTAACATCACTATCCTTCACCTTCTCTACTATAGCCTGGTTCAGAAGCCTGACAGGCAACAATCTGTCCAGTAGAAAGGAAATCTGTCTCCACAACTTCCAACCACCATAGGAGTCCAGCAGGGCTCTATACTGGGCCCACTACTATTTTCTATATTCATAAATAACTTCATTAAGTCTACACAGCATGAAACACTCATTCAATATGCAGATGATTCAACCTTGATCTGCTCCGCCACATCTCCCACCACCATACAGACATTCACTCAGGATACTTTCAACTCTGTAGAAAAATGGATCTCGGGTATCTAACTAATTTTAAATCCCAAAAAGACAAAATTGCTACTATTCTCCCCTAATAGATAAAAAAAAAAAACAGATCCTTTACCATAACATGTAAGGACGGTGCCACCATCTCCCACTCTAACCACACCAAACTTCTGGGCATTGAAAATGACAATAATCTTCACTTTGATGTCCACATCTCACATACCATAAAACTAGTACACAAAAAGCTAGGCTCCCTATACAGGCATAAGTCCTTTTTCTCACAAAAAGCTAGAGTCACTCTTTCACAAAGCCACCTCCTCTCAACTCTACTATACGCAGCACCAATTTTCACTCAAATCAGAAAGTGTGACTTAGACAAACTAGAATCATGCTACAATAAAATAGCCAAGTTTGCTACTAACTCTACCTATAAAACCAATCACTGTAATGCACTAAAAGAACTAAAATGGCTTGAATTACCACAGCTACTTAACTATCACTAGCTGGGTACAGACTACAATATTCTCAAATACCCAGAAATAAAACCCTCAATATTCAATCTACTTACTGCCCACACCGAAAACCGGTACCTTAGATCTAGTGAAAAATCTCTCCTAGCCATCACCAAGGCTGATAAGAATGCAGGGATAGCACTCTACTACCACACTGTTGCCAGAAATTGGAACTCTCTACCCCATTCCGTGTCCACTGCTCCTTCCATCACTAAATTCAAAAACTCCCTCAAATCACATCTCCTTAGTACCTGGTTATGTCCCTGTATCACATAACCTTACTTCTCACTTTTAACTGTAGAACTTACTTAATATATTTTCTTCTCTTACCACTGTATAACTGACATTGTCATTTTACTTATTTTCTGTACCATCATTTATTTGGAGTGTGTTTATTTATTTCTTGTTATATTACTGTATTCACCGTATATGTTATAACCTGTTTACTACATCTTATTTGTGTATTATACCTGCTGTAATGTCTTTGTACAACTAGATGCCAGAGCTTTTCTCCCCGGGCCGCCGCCGCTGAAAATTAACCTGGTCCAGTTGGAATTTCCCGGTTAACAAATGTAAAATAAAATAAAACAAAATAAATGAAAATTACTCCTGCAAAGTAATGGAAAAAGAAGAATCATGATCAGAAACCACTACAGAAATAAATGGAGGCTTTAACAGTGACCCCACAGGAGGAGCAGATGTTTCTCTTGTTTGGCAAACTCTCTGTAGTGGTCAGAGATATAAGCAAGCTAAAAGATGCAGAAGGGAAACAAAGTAAAGATTCAGTATACTTTGCAAGACAGGATATGGAACATGGAGGAAGAATGATTAGTGATGAGAACAAGAGATGTATGTACAATACAGGAAGAGCATAGAAATTGAAAAATGGATCCAGTGACTTATACGTGAAATAAAGTATGTGGAAAACAGAGGAAGGAAAAGATGCATGTGCAAAATAGGAATAACAAAGATGGTGCAAGACAGTAATCCGAAAGATTTCATAAGCAATCCCAGAAGAGCTATATTATTTTTATTTATATATTTTTTTATTTTACATTTGTTGACCGGGATAGTCCAACTGGAATAATGTCCATTTTCAGTGGAGGCCCGGGGAGAAAAGCTCCAAGGTAGACAGATAAGTAATAACAAAGAAGACATATTACAGATGAGATATTTACAAATGACATAAGCAGATATGAAATAGACAATATCACAAGTTTGAATCATGAAGGATGGGAAAAAGTCCAAAGACAGAGATAATCCATGGAGTTGTCAGACTGGAGAATAAAACAAGACCAAGACTTTTTCTAGCCTGCATGCATTCATTCAGAGAGAAAGAAGTGATACTGGTGCAGTTGTGTCAATTTTCAAGGGACTGTTGGGAATTTTTGCATACGTCTTAACAAACTGACTAGGTTGGTCTTGGAGATGTCCCAAAACATGGTCTTATTTAGTAATAGGGTGATATCACTAGGTCTGACAGAGAATATGACTGATCTGTGGTCAGCTGTAAACAAGGATGAAGCAATATGAGGTAGGGTTTAGGTAGGTGATAGGTTTTTAAGGACAAGGTTGAGGATATTAAATCCTCTAATGGGTAGTTTTGCAATATGCTCCAGTTCATTGGTACAAATTAAGCCTTGTAAATGCTGAACTTGATTATTTTTAGAGGTATACATGTGCTTAAGTAATTGAAGCCTCCTTGTAAGAAGTTATTTGTTTTGATATTTAATGCCTCCATGGTGCTAAAATAATTTATGAGATCTCAGGCTGACATTGATGAGGATCTTTAGCTAACAATGATATAATAGTTGGCTTTCTAAGTTAGTACTGTGGTAATTTGATTTGAAGTAAAGGTGTTCATAACAAATATAGACACCCCCCCTCCTAGTTATCCAATGTCCGGTGCTAAACTCTGGTAAAGAAGTAGTCTGTCATTGCACTGAGACACTGTCTCAGTAACTACACAAATATGATTGTGTTTGAGTTGCAGGAGGGCCTCAGGTTCTGGTATCTTTCTAATTATTCTCCTAGTACTGAAGTAGTACCTCCTTGATGTCCAAATTTGAGTTTGAATTTTCTGTGTTGGAATGCCCAGTAGACTTGGCCTGAAAATACACTATAATGGCAACAAATGTTTTAGCCAGTATGCAGAAGCTCTGGTATGATAGGTGTAAGCCTTCCCTGGTGAAAAAAATAAGTATTATCTACCATATCATCCTATGTTAACACATACTGGATCCCTTTAGAATTACACTAACTACTTAGCCAATTACTAATACCAATTGTCTTTTCTTCTTAACTAGATATCATTCTTGGTGAAGGCAAGATACTACTCAACACCAGTGTATTCCTGCCTGTAGCACATGCATAGCAAATTATATCATGTCTTTCTGCATGTCCCTCTGGGAGGCATGTCTCAGGTCATTTATTCCCTCATGGGCCACCATTAGGTAGTAGTCATATTTGCCTGGCTTAAGGGACCTTAGGGCCTTTGTAACATTACAGATCCTGGCACTGGAAAAGCAGCTTGCAGTTACCCTGTTCTTGTCTTGTCTGGTGAGTTTGGAGTCTCTATGTCTAACTATAGAGTCACCTATAACTAAAACTTTCCATGTGTGAAAGCAGACTTAGTGAGCCTTTTGGGCTGAGCCCTGCTTTCCTGATGACTCTCAAGTGGGCTCTGTAGATTTGCAGTATGTATAAGAGTAGAAGGAATAGGTATTGCCTTGTCTGCTGTTGGCTGGAATATTTTACAGTGTGTTCTGAGAGGATTTGGCAAATTTTCATTTAAAGCCTTTGCTTTGCTAATTCTGGACAAATGAGTGAATATATGAAGTAGCATATCAAAAGTGATAATGAGACTGTGAAGACAGAAAGAGATATGGGGTTTATCACAAATACCAACAGTAATGTACATAGAACCTGAAGACTGGAGGAATGAAGCAAGGACCAGAACGGGCAGAAGAGTTTACAAGAATGTTAATGGTTCTGGTATAAATGAAGGATGCTTACTGTTAAGTGGACCAATTTAAAATGTGTGATAGGTGTTCTGAATCATCTAAGGGGCAGTGAGAGTCAGGAGATGAAATATCGTATTAAGGAAGGTGGCTGGAATGTTACTTTTATGACAAAATTCATGCTTGAAAGCTTTCTTCCTCTCTGACCATTGACATGTAGAATAGAAGAGTATTTATTCAGGGGAAACACAGTCAGAAAAAAACACCATGAAATCTATGATAGTGCTGCAGCAACAATATGGCCTACTAAATGGGCATGGTGGAGATATACAGCAGTAAAGGAAAAATACAGAAGAGACTCAAACAAAGGGGGGGGAGCAGATAAGGCAAAGTGAGAATAAAGCCATGACTAGAATGGCAGAAAATAAAAAAAACAGAGGTGTAGACAGATCTACAGGCAACTGAGGGACAATGGACCCGCATTAAAAGACCTGCAGCAGGAATGGGAGAAGGAGGAGAGAAGGACATTAACAAGAGAGAAGTTGAGAACTGAAATGGTAAGAACAATAAAGGAAACACATAGAAATAGCTATTAAGAACAACATTTAAGAATACTCCTCAAATTGTTCTAAAGACAAAAATGAGTGGTAAAGGACAGAAAGAATGGAGCAGATGTATTCTGGAAATTTGGAGAAGATGGGTCATGGATGATGCATATGTTTTGGGAGAGCAGGTGGGTGAAGGACATTACAAGGGAGATATTGGAAAAATAATTGGGAAGATGTGTGAGAAAAACTGGAAGTTCTGTATCTGGATCATGCATGTGGAAAATAACAAATGGAAAGAAAACAAAATGAAATGTGTTAGAGTGATGTCAATGAAAATTAAAAACATTGTAGCTAGAAACTGAAAGACAATTTAAAAGAAAGAGGAAGAGGAAATTGATAAAAAATTCACTGAGGCAATCAGAAATGTCTTCTGATCAAAGATACAAATAAAAAATATAGAGATACAGAGGCAAGAGGTGCACTGAGGGGGTTAGAATGCATGGGGTGACATAAATAAAACAAGAGAAGGCAAGATAAAAGCTATACCTCTAGTCACTAATGAATAGCTGATACACCTAGATCATATATAAATAGACACAATGAAAAAGTGGCTTCATGACAAGAACTGGACAAGTCAGAGGGTGTAACAAATTCTTATCATATAAAGAAAAATGTTTTAACAGCAACCTTATGGCCTAAAAAAGTAATAACTAAATGCTTCATGAGAGAAATTATTGAAGAATGGCACAAAAAACTGTCATGGAATTTCTGGTATCATAAATGAGGAAAAGGAAGTAAATATCAATAAAATGACTGGTAACATATCGAGAGTTGTGCAGGGACAGCAACATACATTCTAGTATTGAAACTTTAGCTTGAGCAGCCACAAAACGAAAATGGAGCACAGAAATTGTATGCAGGAGGGTGCACTGTGGACAGTGACTCTGTCCACAGGTTTTTACCTATGGATATTACACTTCTGAAGTACCGATAATATAATTCTAGATCTCAGCTCAGGTACTATATCTTGACAGGATGCTGTAGTGAGGTATAAATGTAGGAAACTCTAGGCATAGATTATAAATGAAGGCTAGAGACAGAAATGAAACAGAGGGAGATTGAAAGAGAAGTTCAGACCAGTAATCAGCAGAGCCATCCTTCAGCAAGAAAGGTATCTAATCTTACACCCTAACTGTCTGCTACTAGCTGTTGTGGGGAGAATTTGTCTGGCATACAAGCCATTGTCAGACTCCACCCCGATGGACCTCCTGCATATTCGGAAAACAAACAGCACCAGAAATGCCCATTCCAATGCCTTAAACCTTACCAGTGACATAACTAGGACATGATGGAGAGACACGTATGTATTCCAGAGACTACCCCTTCTCTGGACCAGGTGCCCTATCCATGTGAAGCAGAGTTCCTCCCTAACCCAATTTAACTGGAACTTGGACAATTGGCTGGACAACAGGAAATTCATCCTTGGTTTGGCACCTATGTCTCTAATGGACACAGGCAGACTGTAAATGCTTTATCTCCCAGCCCGCTGCTAGTAAATGTTTTATCTCCTGAGCCCTGGCTTACATTCAGCATGGGTATAAGAACTTGTCAGGGATTTGGGATGCATGACTAGCACGGAGCTTGTGTCACACAATATAACATGTTCTCCGATTTATTTACACAAACATTGAGATCAAATTGGAATTTATTTAAAATTAACAAGGACTTATACAACCTAGTGGGGGAACAACCCTTGTTCACATATAAAGTTGGAAGGAACTTTAAGAGAATGTTCGAACAGTATGATAGAGAGGTCATACAGTATAGAGCCACTGTCCCCTGTGGCAGTTGCAGTGTTTGTTCCTTCATTTATAGTGAGGAAAGGATAATGTTGAACAATGGTCTGAAAAGCACAGTCAGATTTTACAAAGGAAATTGTAAAACAAAAATGTTGGTCTATATGGCTGTATGCACAAATTGTTGTGCATTCTATATAGGAAAAATAGAAAGACCATTTAAAGACCGCATTTATGAACAGTTGTATGACATCAGGATACACAAAGAGACTAGTGCTTTACTTAAGCATAGCCTATTATGTTCTTCTTTTGGAGGTTATAAGTTTGGCATTATCGACATTGTTAAGGAATACCAATATAGGGGAGGGGGGGACTTGAAAAATGCTTTGCTGTATAAGGAACTTATATGGCAGCTTAGGTTAAAATCAAACATTCCACCTGGTCTTATTGACTATATAAGCATTAAATCTGTATTATTGAAAAAAGCTGAAAGTATTTGAACCTAACATTTTATTGTATTCTATTTTTATGATACAATGGCTATATACTGGAGTATGAGTTATTTTATTATACTACACTTTAAGTAGTTCATTTTATTGTGATGTTCTTTTAAATTTCAAATGTTTAATTGGTGTTAATTGTGTTTAATTATATAAGGTTGTATGTAGCACTGGTGCTTTCATCTGAAGAAGTCTTGTGATCAGATGAAAGTGCTCATCTGTGGTTTTTGTAGATTTATAAAGGATTTTGCACCTGCGTTTGTGGCCTGGATTTTTTATTTTTTATGGTTTATGAGTTACTTTTTAATTCAGTGGTCTTGTGGTCATTTTATCCAGTCGTCTGCATTCTGGTGTTTTTGCTTAGGTTGAATTTTTGGGCACTGGTGCTACTATGAGCAATTCCCCTAGTGATTTGACTTTGTTGGTAGATGGTGGAGTCCCCAGCCCTATACGTTTTGATTGTACATTAAAGGAAGTAAGCAAAATGCGGGAGGAAATAGTTTCCTTGAAAGGAGACTTAACCAGGCTCATAGAGTTGTTGAGCCAAAATGAACCTATAGGTGGAGCTCCACTACTGGGTTCGGTGTTTCTTCAAAGTAAAAAGGATTCCGCCATTTTGATGATGTCATCTCCATGCTCGGTTGGCACGAGTAATGGTGGGGTGCAGAGTGGATCGGTTTCTGTTCCCGATATTGCTTTTAACCATGCAGGGCTGAACAAGACTGGACACACTATTTTGGATACCAGGCGTACTCAAGACGATGGGAAACCGACTTCTCAAGTGAATTCCCATTCACGAGGTACTGTTCTTTCATGCAAACAGCGTTCAAATTGTGTTAACTGTAGTTCTCAGAACGCTGATGTTTTATTTCATCCTACGTATTCTCGGACTGCTCAAGTTTTTTGTTATAAGGACATAGTTGATAAAAATTATAATTTTGACCATGGTTTTAATGATAATGTATTAACTCACAGTTTTCATAATGAGAATGACAAAGCGCTTACTTCAAAATAATTGATTTTCTTGTTAGAGAAGAAATTGTTTAAACTAAAGCATTTACAGGTGGATAACAGTTATTTGAAAAGTTGTTTAGTTCATAACATTGTACCACAGGGTTTGAGGTTTTATAAATATCCCTTCGGCATTTTGTATACTGAAGCAGTTATAAAAGACTTCCATAGTTATTTTGATGAGTGTGGTAAAGGCCTTATTGAACGTATGGGTAAATATAATGAAGCATTACTGGCAAACTTGGTGGCTGACACTAATAAATTAAATTCAGACATAAATGATTTATTGTTTTTTGAATATGAACAGTTGTATAGTAATGTGTTGGTAAAGATAGATAAAAGGATTCATAGTATTTTTGTTACAAAACAAAAAAAGTTTTTGAGGGATAAAAGGCAATATGAAGTGGGAAAAGCATATTCAGGTCCTTTTAAGAAAACTAACAACAGAACACATGGTTATTCACACAGATTATACCATGAGGGTGATAACTGGGAAATCAATCATGTTCATGATAGGGTTCCTAATTTTGAGGAACAGTGTAGATGCACATGTTGTACATAGACCTTTGGATGAGTTGGATTCCTTTAGTGAAGAAGGTGAACATTTTTTAGTACCAAGGAGGTCAGAGCGTATAGCGAGCAAAACCAGGTTTCCATCAGACCCATGGCACTCGAGCAATGCATATGGGACCAACTACGGATGGAAAAAAATAGGGAAGAAGGGGAAATAGTTTTTATTGAGGGCAGTTATGGCATCCTTAGTGAATACAGGGGATTTAAAATTTTTAACTATACATCTTGTAGTTTATCTAAACTACATTTCAGCCTTTTTTCTAAAGTTTTCAAATTCGTTAAATCCCAGTATGGTGATATTGCAAATCTTTTAATAGACTTGAAATTATATTTAAGAAAATTAAACTTAAACATTATGTATAATCATAACAAAGACAACAAAGTAAATATTACTGATGGGCATTTAGAACTTGTTAGGAAAAGTACCTATAATCCACTGCTCCATCCTGTTCTTTTACTGTTTGAGTAGACAGTTACTGAAGAGCTATATGAAGCATATGCCAAACATAGATGGCAAAAAGGGCATTCGAATTTGACATTAGAGGAAAGGAATTTATTATATGAACTACAGATGCACAACAATTTTCATATTATGAAACCCGACAAGGGTGGGGGAGTGGTTATATTTAACACAGAGGAGTATAATAACATTATTACTAACATATTATTAGACAGCTCTACATACACCCCCGTGTCAAAAAAACAAATCAATATAGCATATGGAAGAATCGATTTTCTATTGGAAGAATACTTATAAGAAATTAGAATTGATAATAAAACATACAACTTTTTGTGACAACTCCACCCATGTATTCCTAATATATTTGGAGTGCCTAAAGTATATAAATCAATCAATGAACCCCCCATCAGACCAATAGTGTTAGCTAAAAATTCCAAAACTCATCCGTTAGCTGTGTTTGTAGACCATCATATTAAGGACATAGTAAACCAAACCTCACATCTTATTACAGATTCATGGGAGTTTTTGAGTAAAATTACCAACAACCTTTGGAGCACAGACTGCACCTTTCTCACTATTGACGTGAAAGATCTTTTTATTTGTATTCCTAGAAATGAGGGTCATGAGTAGTTTGTTGATAGTTTGAACAAGTTTTCTACTCTACCCAAGCATAAAATTTCCCTTATTTTGGAGCTCATTGAGTTTATACTCAATTCTAATTATATTCGTTTTCAAGGGGAGTATTATCAACAAGTTAGTGGTATTGCTATGGGTGTAGCCTGTTCTCCGGTGTATGTTAATTTAGTATTACTTGAATGGGAAAATAGGTTTGTTTTTTCTTGTCCTTTTTTCAAGAACATTAGCCTATACCTGAGATTTTTGGATGATATCTTTGTGTTATGGAATGGAACACAAGATACATTACAGAAGTTTATGGAATATTTAAATTCTTGCACTTCCTTCCTTTCTTTTACACATACACACAATGAAACAAGTACTAATTATTTGGATGGTACAATCTCCAAAATCAGTAATGGATTTAAGTCCAACATTTATAGGAAGGACACATGGTGTAACAGCTAGCTCCATTACAGTAGTGATCATCCTATAACACAAAAGAAAAGTCTCATCAAGGGCCAAGCAGTGAGGATAGCAAGGATGACATCTGACCACTATGACCTAAAAGGGGAATTTATATTTTTAGGCAAATGTTTTATGGAAAGAGAATATCCTATTGACATGGTCAGTGAAGTTCTGGACGAGGTTTACAATGGTTGGGGTACCAAATATAAGGCTTTGTTGGGACATCCCTTACATATTGTAAATGATAATAACAAAGAAAGAAAAAACTTTCATTGAGCTTGTGTCACACAGTATAACATGTTCTCCGATTTATTTACACAAACATTGAGATCAAATTGGAATTTATTTAAAATTAACAAGGACTTATACAACCTAGTGGGGGAACAACCCTTGTTCACATATAAAGTTGGAAGGGACTTTAAGAGAATGTTCGAACAGTATGATAGAGAGGTCATACAGTATAGAGCCACTGTCCCCTGTGGCAGTTGCGGTTTTTGTTCCTTCATTTATAGTGCGGAAAGGATATAATGAACAATGGTCTGAAAAGCAAAGTCAGATTTTGCAAAGGAAATTGTAAAACAAATATGTTGGTCTATATGGCTGTATGCACAAATTGTTGTGCATTCTATATAGGAAAAACAGAAAGACCATTTAAAGACCGCATTTATGAACATTTGTATGACATCAGGACACACAAAGAGACTAGTGCTTTATTTAAGCATAGCCTATTATGTTCTTCTTTTGGAGGTTATAAGTTTGGTATTATCGACATTGTTAAGGAATACCAATATAGGGGAGAGGGGACCTGAAAAATGCTTTGCTGTATAAGGAACTTATATGGCAGCTTAGGTTAAAATCAAACATTCCACCTGGTCTTAATGACTATATAAGCATTAAATATGTATTATTGAAAAAAGCTGAAAGTATTTGAACCTAACATTTTATTGTATTTTATTTTTATGATACAATGGCTATTCTTTTATTATACTACACTTTAAGTAGTGCATTTTATTGTGATGTTCTTTTAAATTTCAAATTTCAAATGTTTAATTGGTGTTAGCTGTGTTTAACTATATAAGGTTGTATGTAGCACTGGTGCTTTCATCTGAAAAAGTCTTGTGATCAGACGAAAGCGCTCATCTGTGGTTTTTGTGGATTTATAAAGGATTTTGCACCTGTGTTTGTGGCCTGGATTTTTTATTTTTTTATGGTTTATGAGTTACTTTTTAATTCACTGGTCTTGTGGATGCATGACTAGGCTTAAAAAAGCCCTCTTGGATGTTAGCCCAGTAAACTCCTATGAACCTATGACCCAATGAACCAATGCATTTCGCACACAATAAGGCAGTTGAAGGTGGAAGGCAATACTTTTTCACAAAAGTACTGGTCACAAAGAAAAGGACATCAGGAAATAATCTGGCCTACTGTTGAACTTGTGTAGGCTAGAAAGGAATTTATGATCAGGCATTGAGCCATAATATATAAAATAATTGTCACATAACTGGGAGTATGACCAAGGTGAAACAAATTAAATTAGTTGCTTGGGCAGCTGTTGAAGCATACATGGGAGGGAGGGGGGGGGACAAATACAAACTTTCCTTGCTGTCCTCTCTCTCTATGGGGTTAGCATGAATCATCCACTTAAAGCACACACTACACAACTGAATTCTCTATAAACTCTAGGGATCCCACAAAGGTACCAGTCCACTTCATATGAGCAGGTGAGCCTGTGTGCCACAAAAGCCCATTGCACACCATCCTCTTGAATGGTTACAAGAGTGGAATGTGTGGATCCAGTGGCATTGTGGGCTAAAGCATAGTTCCACAAATCCTTGTACCAGGACATTGCCTGTTAAAAGATAGAGCCCGGATTGTCCCTGGATGGGACTTTGTATACTCGTGCTATTCTGCCTGGCTTGCAATTATACCCAATAAGAGACAGGGTTTTTGTCAGCAGGTATCAGGCACTGTAGGATGACCTCTGGACTAGGAGTAGACTGATGTCTGCACTACTTCTACCCATAGGAAAGTGAAAACAGAAACAGCAGAAAATGTATCAGGGTTCCACACTTTATGGTTATACTCTGCATGTATCTGCATATTGCTATGTCCGTTCCTCTGCCTTCATTCCTGGTAGTGTGTCAGAGATTACTCTTAAAACTTCTAACCTCTTATCTTTGTTATATTATTCATATCTTCATTAGATCAGACACTTGAAATTTCAAGTGCTGATTGTGTCTCATTTCCTCAGTATATATATATATATATATATATATATATATATATATATATATATATATATATATATTAATTGGCAGGGAACACATTATAGGATGAATGCCAATGCCACAAATCAGATAACAAGGTCCTACACCTACAACACTCTCTAGTATGCATTTGTACAACTTCTCCTACAATATTCCAGTCATGTGTTTTCCTTGTATTCTGTATTCATTTTAGATTTTTGTTTGTATATTTATTTATTTATTTTTGTTTAATTTATTCATTCGTTTAGCTTTGTTAAAAAGAATGGATACTTGCAATAAACCAAAAAGCGGTTAACCATGTTAGCCTACTATACCATTTTCATGGGCAACAGAGGACCAATGTCTAGGTAAGTGACTTCTCAGATTCAGGAAGTAGTTACATGACTATGGGAGACAAACACACTACTGTGGCCTGGCTTAGGTATAACAGAACATGTCCATAAAGCTCTATGCCAGACTGCACAATAGTAATCACAAAAAAGTCATAATATCATACAAATCAGTATAACAAGAAAAGTCTGACAGCAGTGAGAACAGCAAGAACTACAGCATAACACTAATGCCCCCGTATCCATGGGTAATATGTTCCAAGACCTATTGCAGTTACACGTACCTGTGGATAATAATGAGTGTTATATATAACATGATATTTGTGTAACATGCATAAATATGGTGAAGTTTAATTGATAAATTATGCAAAGCCAGATATTACAACCATTAACTAAAATAATAATAAAGTGAAGTGTGACCTCTAATAAGAACATTTTATTTGTTAAAAAATATCTTGGCCTATTGTGGGTACTTACCGACATGTCCATTCTTCTCGTTGCTGTGCTGATCACTGATGATGATGCAGATGACAATGGTGATATGATGACAGCACAATGCTATGGTGAGTGGATAAAGTGCGTAGATGGTGTAGTCATTATGATGCTCTGCTTGGCTATTAAGCTTCAGACCAAATGGGATAAGTGTCATCAGGATCATCTTCTTTGAAAGGTGAAGAAGGCTAAGCAGATGAGAATGATGACAGCTGGGTGACATCCAGGGCAGATGATGTTGATAGCTGAGGGTCTTCCATAGTGGATACTTTCTCCTCGGAGGGTCTTCCATAGTGGACACTTTCTCCTCAATCTTGTGGAAGAACATTGCGATAGGGAGTTGTGGCATTTGCCTTTTCAATTCATTAAATATTTGCTGGATACATTTCAAGGCTTCTGTTTTCATATGTGTAACTTTAATGCCATGGTCCATCATAGGATCATAATGCAATATTTTTTTCCTTTAAGTATTGTGCCATCCAAAACACTTTGACAAATTTTTCCAGTGCCTCCATTGCTAGTTCAACTTCAATTTCTTCTTCATCCTTATCTTCTTCCTCTGTAGATGCCTTGACTAGGTCTTCCCTTCCAACTCATTCGTCAACACATACTAATGTTCTTTGATATGTTCTTTCACTTCTTCATCTATCATGTTGATGAATCCCTCAACACCAGCTTCTCTCATTGTTTGGATGATCTTCTATACTTCTCTCTTGATCCCTGGGAAGCCTTTGAAATCATGGATGGCTTCACTTCACATATTCTTCCAGCATGCATTGACCATTTCTGGCTTTAATTCAACCAATGCATCAGCAATGGTGAAGGATTTCCAGCAGCCCATGACTTGAAGGTTAGGGTCTACATCAACGGTTACTTGAACCATCTCAAAGATCAGGCAAGTGTATGAGACCTTGATGTACTTAATGATACCATGGTCAAATAGCTGAGGCAGTGAGGTCATGTTTGGTGTAAAAAATATCACCTGAACATTTTCATTCTCAATGCTGAGGGACTGAGGATGGCCAGACACATTGTCTACTATCAGTAAAACTTTTAATGGTATCCCTCCCTTCGACAAATATTCTTTGAATATGAGGAAGAAGCATTGCTAGAACCATTCAGTGAACAACACTGCCATGACCCATGCCTTGAAGTTATGTTGCCAGAAGATGGGACAGATTTTTTTTGTTTTTGTTCTTTACAGTGTGAGGATTCTTCATACAGTAAACAACACCAGACTTGATCATATGTCCAATTGTGTTGCCACATAGTATCAGCATCAGTCTATCTTTCCATGTCTTAAATCCTGGCACCTGTTTTGCACTTTTGTGAATATAGGGCTTGTTGGGCATTTTCTCCCAAAACTGGCCTGTTTCATCAAACTTGCCTAGGATTGTATTTTCCATCCTTCATATATATTTTTTAACTCATCTGAAACTGTGTCAGGTGCTTCCTCATTGGCCGATGGAGCTTCTCTTTAATGTTTTTGAGATTGAACCTGATCCTAAATCTATGCAGCCATCATCTGCTTGCTATAGAAGGCTTGCTTTCCTCTTCTGTCCCAGCTTTATTTTGAAAGTCCTCTTATAGCTCTCTTAAGGCTTTTTGCCATAGCATGTTACCATCAATGGACACCCTATTTTTATTCATATCTTAGACCCAGAAATTTGAGGCTTTTTCCACCTTCATTAACACGTTATCATGCAATATAGCAGTAACTTTTGCAGTTTCTGGTACAACAGAAAAACTAGCA
Source organism: Protopterus annectens (assembly GCF_019279795.1). Classification (NCBI taxonomy): domain Eukaryota; kingdom Metazoa; phylum Chordata; order Ceratodontiformes; family Protopteridae; genus Protopterus; species Protopterus annectens. The sequence continues at coordinate 1,666,924,605 of NC_056743.1, read as the reverse complement.
TGAATCTTTTCTTTGTTCTTCATCACTTCATGAATGGACGATTCATTCTTGCCATACAGCCTGTTAATCTTTGCATATGAATTTTTTTCTATTTCAATCATATACAGAATTTTCACTTTCTCACTGATGGAAAGAATATCATGGTTTCTCTTAATCTTAGAAGCACTACCAGCACCACTAGTCTTATGTTTTTAGGCATTATTACAGTAAATGAGGGGTTTCAGAATACAAAGTGTAGCAACTAATGCAAACAACAAGAACACTAGAAGCAAAATGGAGGCAAGTTCTGTGGGGAAGCATGGGAACAGGGACAAGGGAAGATGGGTCAAGTAGTGGGTGCATTTGGGCTGCTGGATTTCACCATGTTATGGCCTGTTCTTGCTTGGTGTTCATTTTGAAACTTATTATTTCCTTAATGTTCCAATTTTATGGAGGGGGGGAGCTGCAGTAAACCTTGGATAACTGAAACCACAAATACTGAAACAGCAGATATCGGGGCATACCTACATGATAGAAGTAAGTAAATTAAGACTGACTATACTATGTGAACTTAATAAGTTAGAGAAAAAGTAACAAAAATTTAAACTATTAACATAATGTTAATGTATAGAATGCATAGAATAACAATGAGAGAGACAGATAATAAACAGCACAATAGCAATACACTATTAGTAGATGGAGCTGCAAGCATCTTGGGGTCATAAGATTTGTACCTTCAAGTGAAAAATTTGCAGTAACATGAAGAGACCTGGACCAGGATACAGATCCTCATTGCTGCCCACAGTGAAGGTTTACAGGGCATGTGATACCTTATGCCACAGATGCCACTAATCTGATTCCTTCGATTAAAATCACTGGTATGAATATACCCCATGTATGATCTTGATATTCTGTGCAATAATGCATGACAGCAACAGCCATCTTCCAGACAGAGCATCTCATTGAAGCAGTGTGTTCCACCAGACACATTTCTTAATGACTGTACTCCACATTATGCACAATAGTATCAGGTGACATCCTCTGAAATGTCATACAATGCATTTGCAGAGGCTCCAGGGAGGAATTTGAGACAGCAGTCTGTATCTGGATGATGTTACATCACACTTGTTGGTTAATCTTCAGTGCTGCTTTCAGTTCTGGGTCAAATGGAAGATGTGACCCCTTTGTTTACCACTGGCTATGCTGGGTGTAACCAGTTAAACAGTGGTGCACATAAATGAAGCTGCATCTTTCAATTCAGAAGACCCACATATAGAGGTTTTAAGTTGAAGGTCCTTTAACTCTGGGGCTGATATGTGATCTTCCTCATCAGCATCAATATATTTTATAGTGCTGTATTTATCTCCATACATATAGTGCCGACATCACAGCCCATGAGTGGAGCAGTAGTATTGTGTTCTGAGATTGTGTGAGCTCATTATTTCTACTAGCATCATCAATGGATGAACCTTTGGTGCCAACATCACCTATGTGACCAGCTTCTAGAGTTTCAGAAACAGTACCCTTGCTGGTGCTACTGGTGAATGCACAACATACATGAGCCCCTGATGAACTCAATACAATTTGCTTCTAGGTTGCCTTTTGCAATATGGGGCTAGAGTGTTCATGAAAGTGTGAGGGCTTACCTTCATGTTGCATCCCTAAGGCAACAGTGAAGATAAATGTACAGTATCCCATAGTTTAATATATGACATTTGGTAATAGTGTTGTAAGCAGTACATTCATATGGGTTATCAATAAACTATATTCTTCCTATTTAGACATGTCCTGGGAAGTGCCTTTTTACTCTATGTCTTTGAAAAGCAGAATTGTTCTGTGAGATACCACTCTGAAGCATACTAACCCACTGTCAGCATTTGTTTGGCTATATCAAATAAGAACGCTGCAGTGGTTAGTTCACTTATCAATTCCCCCACACACGGCATTATTAAAAATGTCAACAATAATAATGGTCTTATTAGTTTAAAATATTTTTTTCACAGTAGATGATTGCTGCATTTTATTTTATAAATTGCTTTATAATTCAAAGTTCTTGGTTTTCCAACTGAAAAGAAGAAAACATAAGAAAAATTTCAGCAAGTAAGATAACAAAACTAAATTGTTTGGTAGGGTCTATATCAGAACATCAAAGTTTTAAAACTTCGAATGTTCTAATATTGACCCGTTTTGAGCAAATGCTAAAAATAGTGAAGCTGCAGAACACCGAATTCTTTCCTAGGGAAAGAATTTGGTTGGCCGGTTCTGTGGCTTCACTATTTTCAGCGCTGTGGTGGAAATTTACGGGTCGGGTTCAGATAAGTGTGCGATTGTGTGGTTGTTAGGATTAGGGCGCGGGTTAGGGGACTTAGGGTTAGGGGCGGGTTAAGTGAGTTAGGGTTAGGGCACGGGTTAGGTGAATTAGGGTTAGGGGCATGTTAACTGAGTTAGGGTTAGGGCGTGGGTTAGGTGAGTGTGCGATAGTGACGGACCTTAGAGTTAGGGTTAGGGTTAAGGTAAGTGGATAGATAGTAGTGTCTGTATAGTTTAGTGTAGGGTTAGCTGTAGGATTATAAGTGTATGTGTGTGTATTGATGTTTTTTAGGTGTGCTTGTGTTGTGTGTATGTGTTTCGGAATAGCGAATTTTTTCCCAAGGAAAAAATTTGCTGTTCTGAATGTTAGATATTATGTGGTTCAGATATTTTAGGTTCCATGAAATAGCGTTTGCTATTTTCATCTTTTAATAACGTGATATAAACGCGTTTGGTATTAATTTGTTTATGAAAGCATGTCACAAAGTGGGAGCGATTAAGATTATAATACACACAACAGCAATGCAGAAACAAGGAATGGGGAAAAAGCTGAAACACAAATATATGACAAAAATGCCTGCCTACTGTAAATGTAGACTATAAAATATCCACTGCATAAGCACACACTGCAAGAAAAGTTCCTTATGTTTAATAATTGTGCTACTACCATAAGTATTTCTAAACGTGATGGATTAAAACTTTAGTCTTGAATATGGCAGGAGAGCAAGTGTATGTCATTCATGAAGTTAAAGCACAAATAAAGAAATGTATAGTATAAAATATACAAATTCAGGAATGACAAGCAAAAGGACACTTCCTCTACAGCGAGGTGTTATGTTGGACTGAAGGTATTTAAAAGAATCTGTGAATTTACATATATTAACATGAATAGAAAAATTCAGTTCTGTTCTACAGCAGTGGTAGGGTTAGAAAGAAAACAGCAGGTTAGCCAATTATTATCTTAGACAAGATGCTAGACTTTGGGGAGTATTTTATTACAGAAGAAATACAAGAAATACTTCGGTGAAATGTGAGAGATGTGAAAGAAAAGAAGATAATAAACTATATGCTAGAGAATCATGAATTAATAAAGAGAAAGAGAAAGAAGTAAAAGAGACAGGGACTAAATACAAGTCTTTAAATGCAACAAACAGCACTAAAGGTTTAAAAACATACTTCAAAGCAGATACTTTGATTGGCAGTATCACTATAAATGACATTGCCCATCTCACTTGAAAGTGTGGGTAAAGTACAAAAATACAATGGCAGGTCAAAAGTTAGCATACTATGACAAACCTTAGTACAACACTGACACAAGTTATACAGGCAAACAGAGCTGAAAAGGCAGGGCAAGAAGACATATATATAAAAAAAACAGAAATATGATCATAATCAGAAAGTAGATATAAATGCTTCTTGCAGCAATAATGACACAAGAGTCTACACCTTAAATAAGGTATATGTTGTGCAAAGAAAGAGAGGTCACTTAAAAATATCAACACAATGACATAAAAAAGCTGATGGTCAATAGGGCATCAGAGAATATCATGTAAGAGATACATTATAGGTCAAGGACAGGCCAAGGTTTAGAAGCCTAACATCAGAATATACATTATTATAGATTCAAAGGCACAGGAACAAAATTTGTAAGCTACAGATACCAAATACACAGATACAGAACAGCAACAGGACACAGGCATTGATAAGTGAATACAAATGTTTGTTTCATGGTAGTGGAAAGACTTACATGTCCTTCTAAAATATGAAAAATCTCTCTCTCAGAAATCCCAAACATGCATACGAAGACATATCACTTTTACTATATTTTCCATCTGTCCTTCTAAATTGTGGAAGCCTCCATTCTAGTAATCCCAAACTTGCATACTTAGACATATCTCCTGCTAACTGCCTTATTTTACAGTTTAAAGGCTATAAAGCAGAAATGCACACCTGTGAAAAATAGTACACGACTTATGTTGAGCAAATACGACTTAATGCCGCAGAGTGTAGATGAATAGTACTTTTATCTACCCAGTTCAGCCATCAAACAATCCTAGTTATTTTAATCTGTCTCTCCCAGTGAACTGAGCCCATAGTATCTCTGACAATTCCTGCTGCAAATGTTGACAATCTCACTACCAAAGGAACTTCTATAGCTGGATTTCTCTCCAGTTGCAAAATCACAAAAGTAGAAATGCCTTCTGTTAAAACCTATTTAAGGCAGTTTCCAAGAATCAGATTAAACATAAAAAAAATATCTTGTTTTCCCTCATTTGTCTATCAGTTTGTGTTGTACTGTAGTGTTGAATCTGCAGGACAGACACACTCACCCCCAAACCCACAGGCCTTATACTGGTTAAGGTAAAACTAAATTAAAACATTAGCCTATTTTACTCCAGCAGTCTAAAATGTTCCTGGAAAAAGCAAATAAAGCCAAGAGCAATAAAATTAAATGCTGTGACTGACATAGTTAAATTTCAAAGACTTTGTCTTTGTATCCATTTTCTATTTTTCTATTGTAGCTGCCCAGGCTTAGTCTATAAGTAGTCTCCAAACCTCCGACTACCGTTATTACAAATTATATATCCAGCTGCAAATCAAATTAAAGCCTCTCCAGACAGACCCACGACTGTTACAAATATGAACTATGTCTCTCAATACTGCTGAGTATTAGCTTTTTAAATATAACTGCTTTAAAAACAATAATATAACCTACAGTGTCTTAAAAATATTTAAAGCATATTAATTCAGGGGACAGCTTGCACATGCCTAGTGGACCCCCCCAAACTCCTACGACTACAACAACATATTCTTATTGTACCCTAACAGGTACACATCTTCTAATACCTATAGCCCCCTAAATAAACAACTGAAATAGGCCAAAAATAGAGTTAAAATACAATATAATAATCAGGGCATCAAGTTTCAGCCCGTGCCTACTTTTCTTATATTCATTTCATGCCAAAGTTACTGCAGTACTGCCTGTTGCAGTTAACTTAGGTGTAATGGTAACCTAGCAGCTTGTGTTACTTCCTTTAAAGTTAACAGGAATTGTCTTACCTCCTGTCTTCCTTCAGTTTTATAGATTGTTTTCTTGGTACTTACTCTACTAGGAGCCAACCCCCTCTGGCCAGCCCTCACTTCACTCGGGCTTCACTCTGTTCCCTTATCCTACCCCCAATTCTCACCTAGCCCTACTACATCTAAATGTATACCTATGTTAACTCTGCTTCCTGTACTCATTGTCCTATCCTGTGCCTAACTGCACTATCCAATCACAAACTGTTCTCATTATATCATCTCCACTACTTCTGTTCTAAATTCCTTCTCAAATCTCATTTTGCTCCCTCCCCATCAAAACCTACCTATTCCCTCCACTATTATCACTGCTTATTACCTCGCCTCACCATACTACAATATTTTTACAACACTAACCATGCTATCTCCCTCCTTATTCCTCCTCCTCCTCCTCCTCCTCCCATTCCTGACATCCCCACCAGCAGTAAAAATGAATAAGCACACCTCAACCATTACTTCTTCCTCACCTATCAACCATCTTCCCACTAGCTTCTCAAAAATCTCTTCAAGCTTATTTCTCATACTCCATTTCACTGCTGTAACCCCAAAATACTGAAAAATGCCAGTCCCATTGACAAGGTAATACTTCTACCCATCTCCAGTAAAAATGCCATAATAAACAAAACATCTTTCTCCACCATCCATCAGTGTGGTAACATCCACTCCAACCCATGTCCCAACCAAAATCCAAACAAAAGAATACATCCTACATGTTTAAGAAAAGTTAGTCTAAACTTTAAAAGCATATGTAACAAAATGGCAAATTTTCATGACTGGATAACTCAACACAACTCAGATATCCTAGCCACACCAGGGACCTGTCTAAAACCTGAAATAAAATATCCTGAAATGCTACCCCTGTACCTTCTTGGACTACATGAATAGAGAGATGACTGAACTCTCAGAATATGTGTCACAGGCAGGTATCAGCTTAGCACTGGGCAGCATTCTACCATCTTCGCAGATCATGCCACAATACCAGTAGAAAATTCTCAACTTTAACAATTGACTTAGCTACTGGTATCATTCCATAGGGGTCTAGTACTTGTCATCCTGGGAGGAGATGGCTGACAGGCCACATTGCTTTACCAGGAATGGTCTTCACCTGTCACCTCTAGGCTTTTGGATATTGGCCAAAACATTGCCCATCCCTAGTGCCTTTTTTAGGCATTTTCAGACAAATCTTCCAACATAACAAAACTATTCAAGACAAACTAAAGGTGTTACTGCTTAATGCTAGTAATCGCAATGAGAAACTGCACTTCCTGGAAGCTCTAGGACCTTGCAGTTACTGAAACATGGTTCAAAGCCATGGGCAGCACTCCAGCAGTGCATGGCTATAGTACTTTTCATACATTCCAACCACCCACTCAACATGAAAGAGCAAAAGGTGGAGGTGTATCTATCTACATAAAGGGTAAGCACACTAGAAATCTGGTCATATAATATGACATGCTAGAGCTACTTCATGTCCAACTAACCATGGAAAAAATCCATTACTATATTTTTGCTAGCTACAGGTCCACCACCATGAAATAGGAAACCCATACATTATACCTGAAGTTATTAGCATCACTCAGCGTCTAGCCCAATACCATATTCATGTGTTATTTTAATTACCCTCCATTAATTGGGAGGCATACATAACCACTAACATGCAGGCCCAAAGATTTCTTGACTTTGTAAATTCAAATGCCCTGGAGCAGCTCATCGATATTCCCATTAGGGGAACAAATATCCTAGATCTGGTACTCACAAATATGGGAGAATACTGAACCTTTCTTCTAGTGTTATGTCCTGTCTGGTAATATCAGATCAGAAAGTAATCTCCCTTGAAATAAAACTATAACTAGTCCCTCAACCACCTAACCCCAAAAGCTTAAAAAAAACTTCTCTAAGGTAAATTTCCCCCTATTAAGGGACTGTGTCGCTAGTATCCAATCTCCCTCAAATCCAGAAAACACAGAAACCTATGCAGAGGTATACACAAAAGCCCTGTATGACCATATAAGCAACTGCATAGAAATGGCAGTACCAGACCAAAATAAATACAGGTTAAACTGAAAAAACAAGCTGCCCATGTGGACCCCTGCTATTAATAGGTTGTACAACAAAAGAATTAAAATCCTGTTGAGAAGTAAGAGGGAATATGCACAATAGAGCAAAAGGTCCCACATTAGTCTAAACAAGCAAATCAGGGAACTAGTCAAGTCTCAGAAAGCAAACTTTGAGGCAAAATTAGCCTCCAAAGATAAGGATTACCATAAGGCATTTGTCAGGTATATCCCCAGTCTCATTGGCAACACCCAACAATGTATGAAATTAGTTGTAGATGGCATCACCTATACTCATCTTGAAGAAACTGTCTCTCTAGCCATGGATGACCATAAACTTATGTCTTGCCTTTTTTTGGACCTCTCAAAAGCTTTTGAAACCATCTCACACTCTCTTCTGCTGCACAAACTGCATAACCTCAACATCTCCTGTGATACTGTTGCATGGTTCTCCAGATACCTCACGGATAGATCTCAGTCAGTGAGATGGCACTCTGCACTCTCCCCTCCTCTCCCTGTCAAAATGGGTGTGTCTCAAGGGTCTAGCCTAGGGCCTTTACTATTTAATATCTTTACTAATCAGCTCTATACCTCCTGTCCTCAGTAATCCTTAGTGCAATATGCAGATGACTCTACAGTCATTACCACAGTCAACTCTCCCACTAAGCTCTTCTCAGCTACTCAGAAATCTTTCAACTCAGTTGCAACATGGCTTTCCAGCAACCAGCTCATCCTTAACCCTAAGAAAAACAAAGCTGTTACTCTTCCTACCGAATAAATTCAACAATATTAAAACCTCCTTCTCCATACTGTCCCTTAATAACACTCACATTCAGGTAGAATCCAGCACCAAACTCTTAGGCGTCACCATCGACAATCAGCTTAAATTTGACTTACATGTCAATAACTGTATCAAGCAGACTCTTTCAAAACTAGGGCTCCTTGATTGTAACAAGAAATTCCTTACCTCTGAAGCTAAGGTTACTCTCTCTCTTACTTACCTTCTACCCATTCTAATGTACAGCTCTCAAATTCTCACAAATCTTAACTCTTCACTCCTAGCCAAACTCGAATCAACCTACAACAAGGTAGCTAGATTTGCTGCTCCACAATCCTACAAATCCTATCACTGTCTCCCTCTAAAACACCTAAACTGGTTTGAATTACCCCACCAGCTTCTCCTCTCTCAGCTCCAGATCATTCATTTTATCCTATACCAGCCTTCCTACTGCCCACTGTAGCTCTCACCAAGACCTACTACAAATCTACAAACCCAAGTCTAAATTTGGGCATTACATGTACAGTTATCACCCCACTATTGCCTGGAATAAGCTTCCACTAGAAATCAGGACCCTTACACATACTAAATAATTATGACAGCCACCAAAGAGTGCTTTAAAGGTCACTGATCCTGCCTCTGCAATATCCCTCTCTAACCATCCCCCACTTCCCATATATTAATCTAACTCCTACACATTACTCAGTCTTCTCCCTAGCTCTCTCTAATCTTCCTTGATTACCCTTTCTACTGTCTTCTAAAGCCTATAAAGCTAATCACCTCAGAGAGGTATTCTATAATAATTTGTTTTGCATTCATGCAACTACATTATGACAAAACTGTTTTTTGTAACAACTTACTCAAAAAACTATTATTGTTCCTTTTTATAGATCTTGTAGATCTTGTAAAAGCTTAGCTGTACTCCTGACTATAGACACTGTATAACAATGTATCACTACTAATTGCCTTGTAAAAATCCTGTAACATTGCTATTTAATGCTTAAGTATATTGAAAATTTCAAAATATGTTGGAGCTTTTCTCTTTGGGCCTCTGCTGAAAAAGGTCTCCAGCTCAGTCAGAAAAACACAGTCAACAAATGTAAAATAACTAACTAAATAAATAAATAAAGACATAGAAAATCTGCTGACTGACAAATTCAGCTTAAGTTTCATCTCTCCATCACCACTTGTCCTCCCCCAAGAAATATCCTCCACCAATCCTCTGTCAATTATCACCAAAGAACAGGCTGCCACTGGTCTTTCTAAAACTGAAAGAATGGCTTCAATAAGGTCCGATGATATATCACGTTGCCTCTTCAACAGCTTAAATCAGGACTTGTCAGGCTGATTAGGATCTCTGTTTAACCACAGCCTCCGGACTGGCTTTGTCCCGGTAGAGTGGAGAATAGCAACAGTCATCCTTCTGCATAAAGGGAGGGCCATCTACTACTGACTCAGGAAATTACGGACCCATTAGTTTGACTAGTCTTATATGTAAGGTCATGGAAAGAATGATCATGGTCTTGATAAATAATGACATAGTAAATCTCCAAACACTGGACTTGAACCAGTTCGGCTTTGTCAAGAGGCGGTCATGTCTACTGAATCTGCTGGATTTCTTTGAGAAAGTCACTAACAAAGAAAATATAAGGTATAAAAAACATGTCCTATGTGGATAGACTAAAGGCCCTCTCCCTTTACTCTGTCTCTGACCAACTATTAAGGAGTGACCTATGCCTGACCTACAAGGCACTCACAAATCCAGACCTGATGGAGCTCCTACACATCCACAAGTCAAACAGCATAAGGGTCCCCCAATCTAGGCAACTAAACTTTGTCGGTAACTCAAGCAAAACATGCTGGAGAGGCAGATATTTGTCTCAGAGATTTCCCCTTCTTTGGAACAGGCTTCCTATTCACATTAAGCAGAGCCCTTCCCTGGCCCTCTTCAAATGCAGTTTGGATCACAACTTCACTCCTGGGGTAGTGCCTATGTCTCATATGGACAAGTACAATCTCTAAGATACTCAGTGCATAGGCAAAAATCCATGCCACCCGTACCTCTCAACTGTCCAGATTTTTGTAGAATGTCCAGATTTTTGCTTCAAAATTTCAGTCTATTCCTCAAAAAAGTTGTGTTTTTCTGAAAAATTACTGGGATGATGCGAGGAATAAAATCAGTAAATAATGACATACATTTGAGTTTCAGACTTCATATGCTTTAGAAAATGCATTTTAACACAAACACTGTCATTCTAGCTACTTTCTAAGTTTATAAGAGCAATATTTAAAATCTGTTCTATTTCCGGGTCTTTGTCCCTCCCCTTAAATCAGGCTTTGTCCAGATTTCTTGGGCTAAGAGGTTGAGTGGTATGATCCTACCTTCTTACTCCAAGGGGCTACATATTGGGTGAAAATCAAGATATATTGGCTAGACTTCTAAGAGCTCTTAAGCTGTTAGCCTAGTAACCTTCTATTAACTTATGAGACTATAATATTATCATAATGAATAGAACAGGTAAAAAATCATGTGTAATAGCTATAATCTTCCCAAATATACTCATACTAACATCCTATACAGGCACAATTCCAAAGTTTGGAAAAGCAGAAATCTTAATCTCTTTGGTAAAACTTAATAGAGCCAAGAACATAAGCATTGCTGTGCTATGTATATACCCCAGTACAGAACATTCCAATACTTGAAAACATCCTATTCTGGATAGCTGATATGGTCACAAGTGAAATTATCCTCCTGGGTTATGTAAACATTCATTGACAGTCTTTATCTGCAAATTTAGCAAGCAAAATCAGATAGCTCTTTGGATTCACTCAATTTATTAAAACATCAACAAGATATGGCAAAAATAACTCCCAGGAGTGCATCCTGGACTGGATTCTGGTTACCACCCCATCTAATTTTACCTCCATAGGTACCTTCCTAGATACACTAACTGGCCGCCTACCAGCCTAGACCCACAGGAATATTACATAACTAACAAAAGTGCATAAGCTCAGAACTACCCATAATCTCTCCAATTTCTCCAAAGAGACTTTCATTGAAGCTCTGAAAGCAGTTAACTGGTCAATCCCAAAAAGACTCCCCTTAAATAATGTAGTTTAATACTTCAGTGCAACATTTCTAAATATTCTTAACACCTTAGCCTCACAGCATACAGAAAATTACGATACCCCATGGTTTGTCAACAAATGCAAATTGTTTATGAAAGACAGAGGTAAAGCATGGATTAATTGGCAAAAGAATAAAAATGACAAAAATCTGCAGCTATTCAGTCAGCTTATGAAATCAAGTCAAGAAACAAGATAATAAGAGATATCAAGTCTTCCTACAAGATAGCCATAAAAACATCCCTAAACTTCTGGTCTTCTATAGCCTCTCTCATTGACCAAGGTACAAAAAAAAAAGGACCCCATCCCTTAACCATATACCCCCCTTCAAAACTATACCAATTTCAATATAAAATTCACAGAATGCATAGCCAACTTAAGCTCAAACCTAACACACCCCGTTCCACACAACTAACTTCCCCACCTTAGACCCAAGCATATCTCCTTCACAAAACTCACTTAGCTGCAACCTCTCCAATACACAGACAGCCAGCTCCACCCACTTTACCTTTACACCAGTTTCTAAAACTGTCACAAAAAAGTTTTTGCATAAACTAAAAACTAGTTCCTCCTCATCTGACTACCTTTCACTGGAATATCTATATCTAGCTACAGATGCAATAGCATACCCAATCAGTATTCTTATTAATAGATCGTTTACATAATCTTGAGTCCTTAACTTATGGAAAATGGCACATATTACACCTTTACATAAAGGAGGCAATTCTTCTGACATTACAAAGTTCTGCCCTATAGCCATCCTGTCTCCCCACTCTAAAATCCTTGAAAGATGCATACATTAACAAATTCTCCACTATCTCTTACAAAATAAACTAATCACCAATCCACAATATGGATTTCAGCCAGTCCACAGCACTTTTACTGCACTGTTATCATTTACAGACATTGGCAATAAAGCTCGCAACTTTAACAAACTTGTTTCTGAAGTATTTCTAGATTTATCAAAAGCCTTTGACATGGTCTCTCACACAAACTCCTCAATCAACTTTCCACCCTGGGTCTAACATCTCTATCTATTCAATAATTTTCCAGCTAACTCGCCAACAAGCAACAAGCTGTAAAATGGCAAGGGTCCATCTCTGCATACCTTCCCACTTCCACAGGATCCCCCCAAGGATCTGTCCTTGGCCCTTTACTATTCAATATTTTTATAAATAACCTACATTCATTTTCTTTTGAAGGCAGCCTGATGTAATATGCAGATGACTGTACTATCAACTGCTCTTCAAACACCTCAACTCACCTCCAAGAAATCACTCAATAATCTATCATCTACATTGAAACCTGGCTTACAAAAGCCCAACTCTTACTCAACTCCAGAAAAAACAAATTCCTCCTCTTTATTCCCAAAGCTCACATCTCTACCAAAGTATCCTTCAAAATCTTTTCAGCCAATGGCACTTAAATTGAATTAGTTCACCATACCAAGCTATTAGGAGTCATAATATATGAATAATCTTAAATTTGACCTCCACATTCATAGCAATATCAAGAACCCCCATCAAAAAACTAGGCATGCTACATAGAAACAAACATTTTTTGAGCACATGCACACAAATTACTCTAGCCAAAACTGACCTTCTTCCCTCCTTATTCTATGGATCCCCAATTTTAACCAATTTTTAATCATCTAAAAATTGAACTTGAAAGCTGCTACAACAAAATTGTCAAGTTTTCTACTAATTCATCCTCCTTTATCTGTCACTGCCCTCCCCCTCCCCCTCTTCTACATTCAACTTATACCAATACATAAAATCATACACAAACCATTAACCTGCTCGGCTCTTACTCCTCTAATCACTATATATTTCCCCTAAAAGAGTTCTCAGATCATAAGACAAAGAACTTCTCACCATTAAATAAGCCAAATAAATCAAAGAACATGAAAGGAACCATGTACTCAACCAATTAGCAAGAGTACACAAGAACATTAGCGTACAAAAACTTTTATTCCCACTAAAATTCAAGTGTACTGTTGCTGGTTGGTTTACTATTAGGTCCTTTCATGTTCTTTGCTTTAGTATTGGTACCACTTTGAACTGTGTGGTGTTTTTAGTAAACCAAAATAAATCCCCTGGGCAAAGCCTACACTTCTTTTCAATAGCAAAAAAAAAATGGAACTCTCTGCTTCTAACCACCAGAACTATTTCTAACTTACTCATCTTTAATTGTTCCCTAAAAGAATACTTTACAAAACCTGCTCCTGTGCCAGTCTTGGCTGAACTTACTCACTATACTTCACTGACCCCCTTCAACCTAGATCACTCAATCCTCTTCAACCTCCTACTTCACTCCTTTCGTTTTCCCCACCTTACCATATCCACTTTATCTCTATGGACCTTTCCTCTCCCCCTTTTTCCTTCCTTCCTGCTCACCTAAACTACCTGAAGGCAACATACCCTGCACTCTTCATATAATCTCCTTTTCTCTCCATCTCTACTTACTTCAATAACCCAAATATGAACAACATCACTCCTACCAAGACATCACTCAATTTCCTCGCACTGTCTCTAATCATGTAATCTCTAATACCTCTTTTAAATATCTAATTAGAATTGTCTAAGGTCTCAGTTATCACATTCTAAGCTATGCAACAAATAATATGACTAATGAGATTTTCATCATATATTTTCTCCAACTCATGTTATTGTTTTTTCATTGGACTCTACTGTGAAACATATGTTCTATGTTTTTTTCATTAAAATGTTTTTTTTCACTGCTATGTTTTGTAGTGAAATTTGATACTTCAGGATTTAAAATTTTTGTAACTGATTTTTGATAGATTGTAATTTTGCAGGTTTTCTCCCCAGTCTTCCACTGAAAATGGACAATTTTTGGCCACTCGGACCTTCCTGGCTAACAAATGTCAAATAAACAAAACAATAAATGAAAAAAATAAATTATATCATAGCAAGCCACATATCATATAATCAAAGATTCATAGGAGATTACTAGGCTATCAACCCAGAGGTCACTTTTAGCCTAGCCATTTCATTCCAATGCAATATCATAGAAATGTTAGTCAATACCCAAGATTGCATTTAGCAATAACTGTCTGTGTTCAGGATGGTTGTGGGCAATATACCTGGTAAGAATTTACAGTGCCCTATCCACTCGTCCAGGTTCCTCTTGAACAGTGTCATAGAGGTGCTCTGTTTCGCATGAATTGGTAGCCTGTTCCAAAGATGCAGCAGTCACTGAGAGATAAATATGTCCCACCAAAATGTCCTATTTATGTTGCAGGCCATATGGGGTCCCTGGAATGGGCAGCTCTAGTCCCATTGTATTTATGAATATGCAGAAAGTTCATTAGGTTTGAGTCTTGGATTGCTCTGTAGGTCAGTCATATGTCTCCCCTAAGAAGTCTCTATGATATGGAGTATAGCGACAGGGACTTTAGTTGTTCTGCGTAAGGCACATGCTGGAGCCCCTTGATCTTCTTTCTTACAAACCTCTGAGGTCTCTCCTATTGCTGCATGTGCTTAGTATGGTACGTAACAAATGGGGTGTTATACAAAATTAAGGGCCAGATAAGTGCTGAGTATAGAGGGATTATAACATGTTTTGCTCTCCAGGTGATATCTTTATTAATCAAGTGTGCTATGTAGAAGGCGTCCCTTACTACAATAGACACACTTGTTGAAGTTAAGCTCACAGTCAACTTGTGATTCCAGGTCCCTTACCACTTTGTTGGTACTTTGTTGCTGATTTTATACAGTGAAGGCACATTGTGTGTGCCAGAGTGAATAATGATGCATTTCTCTGCATTCAGTTTGAGACCATGACTAATACACCAGTCGGTCTCAGAGAGACCCTCCTGGAGTATAATGACATCATTTGGGGATTCAATGATTGCACCTAGTTTGCAGTTGTCTGCAAACTTGGTCAGCCACGACCCTTTAGTTTTGACCAGATCTTCTGAGAAGTATATAGCAAACAATAAGGGAACCAGCACTAACCTCTGTGGCACCCCGCTGGTAACAGGTCTGCTGGTGGATGTGGACTCACCCACTTTGATAGTGTGTGTCTGGTTTGTGAGGCAGTTGGCAACCCATCTTACAATGAAGACGTTTACATTCAGATTGCTAAGTTTATTGGTAATGCCTGAATGTGAGATTGTGGCGAAAACCTCTGCCAAGTTAAGGTATGCTGTGTGCACAGATTTGCCCTTGTCATTGGCCTTGGTCACATTTTCAAAGAAATCCTTCAGATTTAAAAGGCAGGATCTGCCCTTGATGAAGCCAAATTGGAAGGCTCCAGGGTTTGGAGGTCACCTATGTCTTTATTTATGAGGTCCATAATGATATGTTCCATGGCCTTACAGATGAAGCTGGTCAGGCTTATGGGTCTGTAAATCCCTGGGTCTGTAGCTAGGCCATCTTTGTGAAGGGGAATAAATCTATAATTGATTTCAGTACTACAGTCTTACTGAAGGATGCTTTTCATGTAATCAAGAAAGTTGAAAGAGTGTTAGAGAAGCTGTAGAAAAGCAATTTTGAAAAACAGTATGAAGAACAAAAGTATGGGCTGGATTTGTAAATGTACCATAATGTATATACAGACTTCTACATATCATAGTACATTTTTTGCCTTCAGCAAGCACCTTTGCATGGTACTGCAATATTTTCCAACATTATGACATGCAGCACACTGAAGAGCTGTCCCAGGGAGCATGCTGCATGCTAATCAACCATTCCTACACAGCATGCAACCAGCAATTCAATAAAGTGTTCAGCCATGTAGATCTCCATGCACACCACATTACAATAGCTAACTACTGAACATAAATGTGGTGAGGGGACCACTAGACATCAGGGCTTACTGTACAATTGTCTTAGTGCCACCAGCATCAAAATGAGGACTGGATTGTGTGGAACTACTGGACCACAGGGAAAAAGGTTAAAAAGTGCTACACTGGCACCACCACTACTACTATGGTGACTGGGTGAGGGCTGAGGGATACACATTGTACAATGCTGCACAGGCACCACTGTTACTACAGGGATAGAGTGATATAATGAGCACCAGGGAATAGTGCCCACAGGCACAGAACAGTGTGATGGGGATGAGGGGAAATACTGGGCACATTCTTAAGAACTATAATAAGTATAGTCTGATTTCACCTCTTGTGATTTATCTCTTTTGTACTTCTTCACTAGCAAAGCTCATCTCTTCCACAGTTTTACACAAATGTCTTCCCTAGAATAAACTTCATCAGTGCATTTCTTATACACCACCTAGCATGAACCATGAGGTCACAGTTGACCATGCCATCTGTAACCTGCCTGCTAGCATTAGGCCTCTGAAACCATATAACAACTGCCTCATGATTATTGACACTCACTTGCTTCTTCCACTAGATGAATCTATAAAGTATTAACTAACCTAGAAGGCCAGTCTCATATCTAAAAGTATCAGCAGCACCCATGAAGTTGTCAGCACTGACACCAACCTCAAACAACTATGTGCACCTTGTCCTAAATCAGCAAATAAGCCATGTTACATTGAGATTCTTAGGAACTGTCTGCCCAAACTTCAAAGGCTGCCAAGATACAAACTGGATAAACAGGATGCAGAGAAACACACTTTAAGCAAACAGCATCTATAGAACTAAGAAAACAACTGAGTTAAAAAGCTGACAAAGCTATGCTCTTAAATTAACAAGCCTGTGCTGAATCATCTGGTAATGTTTTAATCTAAGATGACTGTATAATGAGACACATAAATATACAGCTCACCAGACTGAATGAGGAAATGGAGAAAGTAAGCTGCCTGTAAGGGGTCAGGATCCACCATTTCTTTATAGCTCTCAAGTCCCTTCACTTAATGTACACATATGATTCGATCATTGTGCACATGTGAGCAAACAGCTTAGGACATACCTCCTTGGATCATAAGAGGAGTAACACGATGGCTCTTTCAGAATATGTGTCTGAGCAGCATCTTATCATCATAAAGAATGATGCTGCAATACAAATGCTAGGAGGCTAGCAGGTCCAAATTTACACCTACACACACACACACACACACACACACACACACACACACACACACACACACACACACACACACACACACACACACACACACACACGCACTCACACTTACACACGCACACATACACACATACACAACACGTGCATGGGCACACACACATGCACACTTGAACACGCACACATATGCACATATGTGTATGTAAATAGATAGATAATGTATCAGCCTGTAATACGATGTTTGATAATCATACCTATTTTGTTTGAGAAGGCCTGGACCTTATTTCTGATGTCTTTTGTATATTGGCCAAAATTTCTGTACCACCTTAATGCTTTTTAGACTATGCTAGGCAAAGCTACCAACACAGTCACAGAAAATCAAAGCTTTGTATAAGCAGAACTGCTCAATATTAGAAGCCTGAATAAGAATATGCGCTCCTTAGATCTTTATCACGCTAAAAAATATAGATTTCCATACTATTGCAGAAACACAGTTTTAATGTAGTGACAGCATGCACTCAGTGCCTAGTTTGAATACCTATCACTCTTTCAAAACCACCTCTGAAAATGACTATGTTGCCAGTGGTAGCTTGTCCATATTCCTAAAAAGTCACACCACATCAAGGTTGAAGGTAAAATAATGACCTTAAACTGTTCCATATCCTACTTATCATCAATAAAAATCTGTACAGTAACACATCCTACTACTGTAGCCTCTACATGTCACTCTCAGCCTAGGAGGCATATTTAAACAAATAGGAATCTTTTCCCATTGAGCCAAATTCTATTCTCCTGGTGATTTCAACTATCTTTACTTTAAATCGGTAGCCTTCACTACCACAAGTAGGAAAGTAAAATGCTTCCTAGATTTCATGATCACTAGCTCCATGGACCAAGTAGTTCTCATCTCAACAAGGATATGAAAAATATTGAATTTAGTCCTTAGCAGCATAACTACACTAGGCCAAGATGACCAACTGTCCCAGTTTTTCCAAGACAGTCCCGGTTTGGAAGGCCCTGTCCCAGAATCCCAAACATTTTATTTGGGATACAGAAATGTCCCAGTTTACGCCTCTCATTTTGAATGGTGAACTGGCTTCCTGGGGTGGCCAGACCCCCTGCTTTCCCATCCTGAACAGCTCTGGAGACTTTGCATTTTTTTAGGGGATGCCACTGGGTATGGATTAGGGTTGGATGCCTTCACCCTGGTAGGAGCCTTCCAGACCCTGCTGCGATCTATCAGTCACTCCCTCAAGGATTACTGTCATGGGGGGCTATGCCTGACCCCACTCACCCAGGCAGGAGCTCTGCAGGTCCTGCATCTATCTGCCCAGTGCTCCCTTACTGACTTCTGTCAAGGCCAACCCCTACAGGCCATCCTTCAACCTGACCAAGAGACCTTCCCCGACAACAGCCCCCCCACCATGTTGGGGGACTCCACTGCCTCTATGTCTCTTGCAGGCTGCCAAATAGTGTGCCCTCGGACCCTGTCCGAGAAGCTTCCTTTCAATCCCGTCTGCCCCTCTGGAACTCCACTCAGTCACTGAGAGGCAAATCCACTCTCATGAAGGCTTCAGAGTACCCCTGCTTTCCAATCGAGAACAGCTCTGGGGACTTTGAGATTTTTCAAGGATGCCATCGGTTATGGGGTGAAGTTGGATGCCTTTACCCCAGCAGGAGCTCTACAGGACCCTCTGCCATCTGCCCTGGAGCTTCCTTAAGGACTTCCATCATGGGGAGCTCTGCCTTACCCCAGTCACCCATATAGGAACTCTCCAGGCCCCACCACAGTCTATCAGTTGCTCCCTTAAGGACTTCCATCATAGGAGGGGGCTGTGCCTGACCCCACTCACCCAGGCAGGAGCTCTCCAGGCCATGCTGCTGTCAGCCCCACCACTCCCTTAAGGACTTCCATTGTGGGGAGCTCTGCCTGACCCCCCCCCCCCATCCAGGCAGGAGCTTGCCCAGCCCTGCCACTCTCTGCCTCTCTCCTCCTTGTAGACTTCCATACTAGAGGGGACATGGTCCATACCCCCTCACTCAGGTGAGAGCTATCCTGTCCCTGTCACTTTCTGCCTTTCTCTCTCCCTTCCAGACTTCCATCAGGATGGACCCCCTCCAGACTTCCACTTCTACACAGGAGAGAGAGCTCTTTTCCAGGGTTACATATCTCCTGACTGCTGCCAAATCATGCAGTGTTATGCATGCTCTTGGAGCCTCTTAGGGGATCTTCCCAGCCTCATGGAACTCTGCTGGGCCACAAAGCCTCAGACAGCCCTCATACAGACTTCCATGACACTGGTTCTCCTCTTTGCATTAAACCTAGGGCTTTCAACCTCACAGGGGAGATGGCCCTGGGTCCCCCATCTCTGAGCTTTTTGCAGCACACCTCAGTCTCTCTCCCCCATGGTGCCAGGTACTGACAAATGTGCATTGCTTTGAGCCTCCTGGCATGTAGCCTCTTGCCTCCTGGGTGGTGCCATTCACATAGTGGCATCCCCACTGTGCTGGGTGAAGGATGGGAGGCCAACCTGCTGGCCCTGGTGCGAGATGACATAGCAGTCCTAGCTCCACTCCCATGGGGGTGGGAGAATGGGATTGCAGACCTGGCTTCCCAGGGTGGCCCTCAAGTGTCCCAGTTTAGATCCTGTGAAAAAACAGTCCCCTTGCACTAGGCTCCACACCTAATTGTCCAGTCACTAGTCATATTCAAGCACTATTCAATAATATTCATTATGAAGGTGAAATCTAATCTACCATCAAGCACTTCTATGTCCAGAAATTATTCAAGGGCAAAACATTTACAGCAAGGTGATGACTTGATGACATTTATGAACTTTTATCCCCTTCATGACCCCATCTCCATACTGCTACATACACGGGCAGTTTCTATTCTCACATAAATACTTGCATTGAGATATTTGAGATATCCTTCCCCTTCATTCACAAATACAGTGCTAATTTCAAGATAATCCTACCATAGAATGATAGTATAAACAAGTTATACAATAAAAGAATCAAAATAATTGCCCGTAAGAATAAACTAAACACCGCAACTATTAAAAGCAAACTCAGAAAGATAAACAAAAACATGAAAGCAAAATCAATTCCTCCAAAGATACATAAGAACAGAAAAGTGCCACCTGTGTTAAGGACAACTAAAAGGTATTTTATAGCTATGTCAGAAACCTTTGAAGCAATACTCAGAAGTACACTGAGCTAATACATAATAAAAACACATATCCTCAGAAAACAGAGAAATGAAGTTAGTAATTTTGCTCTTAAATCTCCCACTAACTTTCCCCTGCCTATTAACATAGCCACACCCCATTAGATCTCCTTAGTGCAACTCTGAGCATACTCACTAAAGTTAAGAATTCAAGCTCCATTGGTTCAGACATTGTGTCAGGTTGTGTTCTTGTCAGAAGAAAGTGCATCCTTATAGACATACTACTAAACCTATTCAGTTTCAACCTGTCCACTATAACCATGCTTAAAGAGTGGAGAACTGCTGTAATCACATCACTCCACATGGGTGGACCCAAAACTGACCATGGTAACTATAGGCCTATACTCTTAACCAGCTTTATCCATTAGTCAGTGAAGTACTCCATTACAATACTAATTAACATGTCCATCAACTGTATACAATCCTTTGAACCAAATCAGTTTAGGTTTACTAAAGGTAGATCCTGCCCCCTAAACTTTCCGAACTTCTTTGAACAACTTAACACTGCACTGGATGCAGACAAACTGGTGAACACTGCTCACCTCAACCTGTGATAGGTCTTTGGCACCATTGCACATTCTGGCACTACACATGAGTTAGTCAGACTAAATGTAAGCCTTATATACCTCATCGTATAGCAAATTGGCTCACTGAAAGAAAATCTATTAGGGAAGGAGTCACAGTCTCATCAAAAAAAGTCAATCTTTGGGTCACATCAGTATTCACTTTTCTGATGTTAATGGCATGTAGTTCACCATGTTTGCAGATTACTGCAAACGCGTGGTATCAGAAACTGAACAGTAGACTCCCACACTGTTCATGATGGTCTGTTGTGTACATAAATAGTGTAAAGACCATGGCCTTAAGCTAAATGCCAATAAATGTAATATGAGGTCCTTTGGAAAATATGGGCACCCATGCAGCTACCACACAGATGACTCCCTTTAAAAACTGACACAGTTATTAGGATACGGGGCACATTCATTAACAATGAACTATACTTTTACTACTGTGAATATATTGTTGGTTGAAAATCCTTTTGTCTAGCAGACTGATTACAGGGGTTATATCTTCGATGTGAAGGAGAAGTTATTATCCCTCTCTACTCCTCCTTTATCAGACGCCTAATAAATATAATTCTTCTTTTCGTATGTACTTATCTAAACATATAACTCAACTTGAAAAAACACAGCATTTTTACAACAGAAAATCAAGGGCATGTGTTTCATGTGCTACTCAGACCTTAAAGCACTTTCTTAATTCTTAGTTTCTTACAGATTTTAAAGAGAGACCTTTGCCTCATCCACAAAACAAACAGCACCTTAAACACTCACTCAAAGAAAATAAATCTCATAGTGTCATAAACAGGACCTTACTAAAATACAAAACAAAGTAGCACCCTGTGTCCCATCAAATGTAACCTAGACAAATGGTCGAGAAAACATACATTCTCCTTTGGTTTTGTCCTTCAAACTCTCATTGAAAGAGGGAGAAAATAGGTCATAGCTAGTTTATAATGCAGAGTACTGATGAGATGGGATCTTGTGGACAGGCCGCAAATGATCTATATCATCAACATCCTGGTTTGACCCTATGAACCCACTACATGACCTGACACGCTTAATATGATGAACATTTCTTTTTGTTTTGAAGGACTGTACTTACAGAACTGGGTGGCAGTCACTGAGGTAGTGTTGCACAAAACCAGCAGAGGATTTGTTCAGAGAAGTCTGAGTTAATTATGACTTGTATGGATAATGAAATTATATACCCAAGAGATCCCAATGGTCGGAATTACCCATTTCATCTCTAAAAATAGTAGATAGTGGAATATCCTGATATAGACTCTGTAGCTGAATGTAAAGCTGCAACTAACTTGGTTTGATTGAACACCTGAAATTCCCCTACTGCATATATGTATAGGTCTGGTCAATATGTAATTCTGGCCAGACCATAGAACCCTTTTCTGCTATCTAAACCAGAAAAAAAGTATAATCCTACATGATGGAGTTGGATATATTACACTTAATTCTATCCCAAACATACAGCTTCTCAAAGTCAGGCATAACGATTCTTAAGCAAATCTTCATTCTGGTCTCAGAACCTTCATATTCCCTTTAATTTCCCTTTGATAGCTATAAAATGCTGAAACAAAATTTCAGTAAAATCCACAGTGGATGTCGGGTATCCCTTGTTTGGAAAAACTGGACTAGAAAATTAACTTAGCATAATGTGCCAAATGTTGCAGCCAAACTCTTACTCACAAATTTCTGTAACTTGAGCCTAGAAATTTGAAATGAACTAACACCCCATGAAAAATCTTGTGAATGTTTATATAGTTTATTATCATCACCATCCAACCCCAGGTTATGGAAATATTTGGAGAGAAATAAGAATTATGGCAGAATTTTCATTTTCAGTGTTTGACTTTGAGCTAATGAAGGAAGTTTCCAGTTAATTCATAATAATTTTTAAAACCAAACAGTAAAACCTACACATTAGAATGATGACTTGCCATAATCCTTTCTGGAAAATAATCCCAAATTCTTTACTGGGAACTCCCTTTTCAACCCAACACAGTCACAATATCCTTAAATGAGAGAAATGCTCCTTCTAAATGAACAAATACCACATTATTGGCATTCACTTGAAAGCCTACTGTACCCTGATGAAATTAATCCAATGGTTTCAATA
This sequence comes from Protopterus annectens, assembly GCF_019279795.1. NCBI lineage: Eukaryota > Metazoa > Chordata > Ceratodontiformes > Protopteridae > Protopterus > Protopterus annectens. Next base: position 1,666,901,343 of record NC_056743.1, on the reverse strand, counting down.
GCTGTGGGAGCACTTCATGTGAATCACAGAGCTAAACAGCATGATTATATGCACTTCAACTAATCAATACATGATAATCACTTACAAGATAGACAATCTGGTCCTAATGGTGTTGCTATAAATATACATGTAAAAATTCTACATCTATTAATATGTGTAATAATGGGGAAAGAGGGCACCCTTGCCTAGTACCTCTGCCAAATTCTAATGCTTTAGACCTATATCCATTACAGACTGCTAGGACAAATGATATGCAATTTGACATGACCTTCCTCTAGTTCCAAAACTGTCCAATCATTTCCTTGTGGAATCCTACTTCAAGAAATTAAACATTTTCTAAAGTGCCCTTCCAAAAATTGCCCCTTGGTACATCCACTGGCTCACTGAACTGTTTTATTAACAAAAAAGCCAAACCAAATCTAAATTGCCTTGCTGTCTATTAACAAAAACAGCTGATTTAACTCTCCAGAATGTGAGACTACATTTTCTTAATAGCTTACTAGTTCTCTCTTAAGGATATACATCTGCTTCAGGAATCAAAGTACAAGAGCAATGCTTGCATGCCTTTCTTGAAATGTGTTTGTTGCAGGAATCTATATATCCATAAATGATTCAAAATATTAGTATCTAATGTCCAATCAAGACATCCCCAGTTTAATAAACTACACCCTATTGATTTATTCTCCTTACACCTGCATCACTTTATAAATATACAGACTCACTCCATACCTGCCCATAGAAGTAATGGTCTCTATCAGTTATAGAACAAATATTTTTAATTTCATACTGAATGAGTATATATTAAGCCCAAACTGTTCTGTCCCCCATCTTACTTGTTTCCCATCTTACTTCTTTTTCATAGGTTCATAGGTTCATAGGTTGGTACTAGGCTATCGGCTCTAGGGCCTATACAAGCCTAGCCATAACAATTCCCTGGCTATTTCTTCCCACTATATTTACTTCCCTGGACCCCTGTCTAGCAGAGCAACTGACGTAATCCCCAGGGTAAATTTTCTATCTTCCATCCAGTCATCAAAGTTCCTTTTGAAGAGGGCCAAGGAGGTGCTCTGCTTGACATGTATGGGTAATCTATTCCAGAGTATGAGGAGTCTCTGGGTCAGGAACCTATCCCTCCAGCATGTTTTGTTCATTGTGATGACAAGGATTAGGTCCCTGGAGCATGTGTGGGATTGGGATTTCTTTAAGTGTAGCATGTCCAACAGCTCTGGATTTGACATGGTCTTGTATGTTAAGCATCTGAGTAGACGATATGTGACAGAGTATAGCTAGAGTTTTTTTAGTCGGTCAGCACAGGGCATCTGCTTTAGGCCCGTGATTCTTTTAGTGAGGTGTTTCTGCGGCCTTTCCAATTGTTGCAGATGTCTTGTGAGTTACATACCAAATGGGGCATTGTACTGTGATGGGTCTAATGAGGGATGAGTACAGTGAGACAATGACCTCCTTTTTTTCTGGATGAAAACCCCTTTGTGATGAGGTGTGCCACACAGAAGGATTTCCTGACTGTTGCGGTGATGTGGTTATCGAATGTGAGACCACTGTTCACCTGTGTTCATGTTTCAAAATGAGAGGTCAATCTCCATTGTGGAGATGCCTTCTCCTCCAGCAACCCAAGTGTGTCCCAAACCAGCATATCGTGACTAAATAATGTTATAGAAACAATCCCTGTATATTATGTATGTGGCACAATAAATTAAAGTTAATAACAGATAGTCTGCTTTACTGGCAACCACTGAAGTATATACATATTCAGATTTATAAGTATAGAAAATATAGTCGGGTATAGAATTTATCACTAGTCCTTTAAAAACATCGTTTCTGCAAGTCAAACATCTGAGAACCATGGGGTTCTAAAGAGCTCGTATCCCTGTATTCTATCACATTCCATACTGTATTCTGTTATTATGAACTCCTCCCTGTGGTCGCGTGGGTTTCCTCCGGGTGCTCTGGTTTCCTCCCACACCCCAAAGACATGCAGTAGGTGGATTAGACACTCTAAATTGGCCCTAGGTGTGAGTGTGTGCATGTGTGTGCCTTCTGTGGAAGGTTGTGTGCCGGGTGTGGTACCCGGTATAGTGTTTTCTCTCATATACTTCTCTTTTTATATACTGGGTTTTACCTGTATAGCCATTTTGCTTTTCGTTTATCATGCATTTTCTGTCAACAAATTTCCTTATAAAACCATAAGGTGACTCTCTGTTCCAGAGGGATTTTTTGATATTGTGAACTATCCTTTCCATAATGTTTTTCGGTTAAGGCTGGTTTCTTAAACTTTCTTGAAGTAATGCAACCTGTATCTTAGCTTACTTCAATTTATCCAAAATAACTACACATAACAGCAACATTTTAATCATTTATTTTCCATGACATAAAAATTCATTGTCATAATTCTTATTAAACCGACAAAAAGCTCTCTTGTCAGGAGCATGGGCAGTGTTACAGTATGTCACCCCTTCATAAACCCTAGAAAAGAAAAGAAAACTGAGACCCCACAAACCAATAAACTTTGCAAAAAAACAGACCCTTACAGAACTCTCTGAATAGCTTAGTGTTTCTAGGTGGTAATTAGGGGAAGGTACAACAAACTGCAAACAGAAGAATCAGTTGCCAGAAAGAAAAGAATCTACTTATAATTTGAAAATGTGGACTTATAAGGGAAGTAAATCTCAAGATATACTCTACCAGTAACGGTCCTATTTAACATACAATCTAAAAATATTTAGGGCAATATTCTAAACAGTATATCAGCATAATACTTGAAAGCAGCTAACACCAAAATGTAAACATGATTGACTTAGCAGCATGCTAACATCTGAAGAAGCATGTATAGACCTTCTGTAATCACCCTCCCACTCTCCATATTTTGACTGTCATGATTTCTGAATACCGTGACTTTGAAGCCACTAAAAAAGTGCACTAATATCAGAATACAATAACATTTCATAATCATATTAAAACAAATATGGCCATAAATTAACTTATGTAATTTATTTCCTATTTGTTGAAAAAGGAAGGAAAGGCAAGAGAAGACATTGTAGCACTGTGAAAAATCCTATACAGATGATGGCAATACTCAAAAATAATAAACATCTTTTCAAGAATTGAAATTGCACTTAATGTATATTCACTGTATTCCACAACCCTCAGTGAATAAAAAAGAAACAAGAAAAGAGCTGTCAGATTCACTGGTGCATACCTTAGATGCTTCAAATAATACACAAGAAAGCTTTCAACATCTACATAAAACATACAAGTCAAATTTTGCAGTGTATACAAGCATAGTGGCAAATAGGAATGTTACAGTTTCAGCAAAATACATATAGAAATTGTATCTTTTATCAAGTTTAAAGTTCAAATTACAGTGAAATATCTGTTATAAGGTATGAACTAAAACTAAAAGATTATAAGGTAAAAACTTATACAGTCTAGAAGAATGTCTTACCTTTACGAGCTAGTAAATTTTTTTGTAATGGGTACTATAACTAAATTTGAAATAAAATTATATTGTTTGTGATTGAATTTGTTGGGATAGTAATTAGAGGGTTTAGAATCAGGAAGACAGTGAAGTCAGAAGGGTTAGCAGATTCAGAGAGTGTGGAGAAGTATTTTAGGGAAAAGTGATGTTTTATCCTTGACAGTTACATGAGCAAAGCCACTAGTTAATCGATTTATCTTTGAATATTTTTTAAAGTGAGTGATACTACTTAAAGTTCTTAATTCTAGATGTAGGGAGTTGCAGATTTTGGTACATAACTAGAATAAAGAGCATCACCTGGGGAATTTGTAGATCTGGTAGCTTTAGTAAGGATTTGTGCAGTAGTCTATGGTTTGAATATGGTTCCAGTACGTTTTGTAAGACAGGCTAGTTAAGTAACTGTGTGCCATTGTCAGCTGGTTGTAGTGTAGAAGATGTGGGAATTCTAGCCATTATAGTGTTTTTAATACTAGGCAGTGATGTGTTCTATACGGGGAGTCAGTGGCAAATTTAGCTATTTTGTTATAGCCTGTTTCCAGTTTACCTAGGTCTGATTTTCTGAGCTTAGTGAGTATTGGTAAGGCATAAAAGAAATGTTGAGAGTAGATGAGTTCTTGCAATAGCAATTTTGGCATTGTTAGTTAGGAATTGTTTGCTTATACCCAGTCTTTTGTCTACATTCTTAATAGCTTGTGATATGTGTTAGTCAAATCTCATGTTATGATCAATAATGACAGCTAGGTGTTTTGTCTGTATAATGGGTACAATAACTATGTTACCTGCAGCAGTTATGGAACACTTGGGTGGAAAGTAAGTAGCTCTAGTAGGTTGGAAGATTATTAACTTGGTTTTATTAGGGTTGAGTATAAGGTCTGTATTGGAAAGCCATGTTTCCAATGCTGTAAAGGATAGTTGTGTCTCTTCCTGTAGTTCTTGAAAAGTGTGGGCTGCACATATTAGTGCGGAGTGATCTGCATACTGGACTAGAGTACCTAGAGAAATAGCTGTTTTGACAGTATTAGTGAAGACATTGAAAAGAAGGGGACAAGGAATGGAGCCTTGAGGTGCCCCTAATGTGAATGGCTATAATGAGGAATATCTTGTGACCACTATACTGCTTGGTGTCAGTCAGCTAGGTAGCTTTGGAACCAAGAGAGGGCAGATGACATAAGATTTAGGCTGCATAGGATTGTTAGAAGCTTTTGAGGGGAGACCTTATCAAAGGCTTTAGGCATATCAAGGAAGACTGATGACACTATTTTACCTTCACTCTTATGTAGGTTGATTGTGTTGGTGAAGCATAAGACAGCAGTAGTTGTACTATGGTTAGATCTGAATCTGTGTTGGGAGCTAGCTAGGAACTTATTGTCTAAGAGGTGGTGCATTAGTTGAGAATGTCTGCACATTACCAAAGTTTTGAACAGAGGAGGTATTATGGCAATAGGTCTATAACCTGATAGTTCTGTTGAATTACCTCCATTGTGGAGGGGGAGTACTGTATGTAAGAGACTTTCCAAATATGTGGGACTTGATGTTCAGTAATAGATCAATTGATTAGAATAGATACAGGGTAGGTGATAGCATCAGTTGCCACCTTGAGGTATTCTTTTGGAAGGTTGTCAGCTGCAATAGTTGTTAACTTTAGTTTTTTAAGCATTTCTTTCTGGATTTTGTTGGGACAGGATGACATGAGAAAGCACTGTTGTTTCTATTTTCTAATAAGGGCAGAGTATCTGGCAGGGGACAGTTATTTTAGATAGTGCCAGGATACTCTTGGTGAAATATTTGTTAAATTGCTAGCAGTTGTACCTGAGATTGGGGTAGTCATAGGGGTTGGGGTAGATATCTGACAGGTTGCAGGATAGTTTTGATAGCTGACCAAGATTTTTGAGGATTTTTTGAAGTGCCATTTGTCTGCTGGTATAGTATTTTTTTTTTTTTATTAAGCTTAATTTGAGATTTGACTTTGGACCCTGGCCAAAAGCAGTGCAAGTGAAAAAAACAAGTAAGTTATGGTAAGCTCCAGCAGGAACCAAGGTATGGGAGAAAAACTTATCACAAGCTGGGGGTTTACTAAATTACCAGTTTGAAACTATGAGTGCTGTAGTGGTCAAAACTTTATAGTTAGACCTCAGTTGGAAGATAAAAAAAATAGCAGGGGTGTAATTAATACTTGTTACACAGACTAAGGCAAATTAAATAAGCTGAAATGAGGCTACAAGTACGGGAGTAAAGAGAAAAAAAGGGACTCAAATAGAAGCTAAACTATGAGAAAATGTAGCCAAGCTAATTAAAGTAATAAGGAAGGGGTAAATCTTGATAGTGACATAAACTTTAATGACATTTAATAATGTATAACCTGGAACCTAGGCAGGGTAGTTAGAGGCTGGTAGGATAATGGTAGATGGGGAAGGAAAGGAAAAAAAAATAAGAGTGCGCTAGTGATGTATGGAGTTATAAGACAAAAATGGGAACAGAGATAAATAATCTGGCTTATTTAAAGTGAAATTGGACTTAAATAGCCTTTTCTCTCTTTCTCAATGACATATAGAAGGACTTTCTAAAAATGATTCATGTCAAGACAGGGAACTTATACACACAAAGCATGTATTAGGTGTAGTTAGTCTAATGGGGAGGTTGCGATGTAGTTTGTTTGATTTTATCAACAAACTAGGAATATGATATTCCATGGTGGAATGTTTTAAGGTTGTATTGTTAGATGATATTCTAATTGTTTTAATTATTGTTTTGTCCATAACCGAATGTTCTGTATCATTATTTCTGAAGTATATAATAGTTCTTTACATAAAGGTATTTTTTTAGTAATATGTTCTCTTACAAATGTCTGATTTTAAATGTATATCTATTAATATTAATGGATTAAATAATCCACCAAAGAGGAGAAGCCTGTTAATATAACTGAGGTTATATAAAGCTCAAATAGTATTTTGCAAGAAACACTTTTACTGAGTAAGGATGTTAATAAATTATCATTAAAGAATATTTTAATTCTGACAGGCTTAGGTTTTAGATCTAAAAGAAGAGGCAGTCTCATTTTGTGGAAGAATTCTCCAGTTATGTCTAATGTAATGGATACTTATGTTAATAAAAATGGGATGTTGAGCATTGTTGTAACTGATTGGAATAGGAAAATATGGAACATATATACGTTGGTCAACTTTTGTTAGATTCCAGGGCTAGGAGCTAAAGATGCAAAAAATTATTTAGGTACCATAGCCTATTATATGAAAGGTGAGGTCAAAATGGCTGGTGATTTTAACTGTATATTTCCTGATAAGGACACCACTGCTACTCAGAAACCCAGAATCAAGTCATCAGTTAAATACTTATCAAATTTTGTAAACCTTATGAACATAAAGTATATATATGAATTAAGAACACAAAATTCACTTAAATACACCCATTATTCTTATAGATATGGAACACAGGCAAATATTGAAAAGGTTTTTGTTACACACAATTAAATTTAGATGTAATAAAAGTTTCTATAGTGGCATATTCATTATCAGATCACAAAGCTATTGTATTCAACATTATCTTAAAAAATAATGTCTTCATTCATTATAAAAGACTACCAGCATACATATAAAATAAAAGGTTTTAAAATGTGGTATGTAAATATGATCAAGAACCTTACAGAAATAAATACAAATGGTTAAGTAAAGTTTATCATCCTTTGGGAGTCACTAAAAGCTTAATTAAATGGCAAAATTACAATATCTATATTAGTTTGTCAAAAGACATCTCTTTCAAACACCTCTCCATCGACATGAAACCATCAAAATTCCCTTCTGCATGAATGTGAATGGTTTTGTGTCAATAGAGAGATGTCTGATGGAGATGTTTTTCAATGAATTAATGTAGACTCAAGTTACATTCTGGTAAATGAATAAAACAAAAGAATAGGATAAAGAATTAAATACATTACAAACTAAAATAGATAAAATAAAGTTAGACCTAAAGCCAAATGACACTATTAATCAGTCTGAACTAAAAATTGAATACAGCATATACTGAAATTCTAAATTTTAACATCCCAATAAACCTGGAGAAACTAAAACTTCAAATGTATTCAGTGAACCCATGAACCTTACATAAACTTGCTATTAGATCTAAGCAAATGAATAGACTAAATCAAATAAAAAAATATATTACAAGTAAATAACAAAAAAAAAGTAAAATAGATATTAAGGGTATTTTTGATTGCTTTAGAATATTACATGCAAATATAAATAAAAATTCAAATAGCTTAGTAAATGATGAGATAGTAGATACTTTCCTAAATTAAAATATAAAGAGAAATTAAAAAAAATGAACAAATAAAAGTTATAGATCAAATTAAAAAGTAAAAAAAAAAAATAAAAAATAAGACTCCTGGTTTAGATGGTCTTATACCTGAACTGTATAAACTATTGCCAGAAAATGCAGTCTCTATAATAGAAAAAAGCTTTCAGGAAAAAAAAAAACTACTTCAGCAGTTTCCCATTATGGAAATATTCCCTCATTTCACTTACTCTATAGCAAGACAAAGATCCTACAAAGTATACTTCTTATAGACCCATTTTACTCCTAAATGTTGACTATAAGATGTTCATGTCTATTTTAGCAAATAGAATTAATCTAATAACACCAAAATTAATTAACAATGATCAAACAGGTATTATTTTGAATAGAAAGGTGCAAGATTATATAACTCCCACTGACTGGATGGGTAGACACAGATTTATACCAGGGTCATCATGTACAGCTCTACTTGATTTGACTATTCATAGAGTGTGGTGAGACATACTAATAAAAATAAAAAAGAATCTTCTATCATTAGTCTTCATTTCAACAAAACATTTGATTCAGTCAATTGGCCTTATTTATTTAAAGCATTTAAGGAATATAACTTCTCAGCTGAGTTAATACCATTAATCTCAAAGTTTTGCATTAATTCTTATGCTTACATTAAAATATGTTCATTTCTTTCTAATTCCTTTATGGTTCCTTTCTTTTTAATTTCTTTACACTACAAAATGTTGCTAAACAAGGTTGCCCAATATCTCCACAACTTTTTGCACTAGTAGTAGTACATTTTGTTAACTTTATTAGGTCAAACAAAAATATTTATGGTACAAAAATAGAAGATGATTTGGAACTAAAGGTTCATTTCTTTACGGATGGCATTCTGCTTACAATCAGAAATATAGAAAAATCACTGGAACATATAATTAGTTCTATGAGGCAATTTACAACTATTTCAAACTTTAATCATAATAAAATGAGTACATTATTAATCAATACAAAATAAAAAATGCATATAAAAATATTCTGATTTCAACTGGAATAACCATCAAATTAAATATTTTGATATCATCATTACATTTAATAGTAAGGAAATGATGTGAGTGAATTTTCAACAGGTTATTGATAAAAGTGTAAGTCTAGTCATAAGTTGGAATACTTTTTTTATTTACTATGGAAAATATTTTCAAGTAAATTAAGATGTAATTAATTCTCCCTAAAATATTATTTGTTAAGCAATAATTAACATTGTCTCCACCAAAACAAACAAAAAAAATTAAAAAGATAAGAACTCCCACTTAAGTTTCTTTGGCATCCCAGCAAACCAAGAGTATCTTTTAGGTAGCACACAAAAGGTTGGGATACAGGTGGAATAGGATTCCCTGATATGCAATTGTATGCTACTTCAACCATTGTAAAAATAATTGCAATGTGGATAAATTTGTCATATGAATCAAAATGGAAATTAATATATCAGGTATTATCTAAAATAATAAATATATTACTAATTGTCATATGCAAGTAGTTCCTAACTATTCTGTCTAGCTAATAAACGATTATTGTTTAAACTGAAGCATTTTTTCTAATCAAATCACCTATATAAATAATATTCTTTCTTTCTTCTGGAAGTTCATATAATTTACATAATTTAACTATTGTGTTAAAGACCTAATCTTTTCATTTTTTTCTAATAGCATATACAAATGAATGCTTTGAGATTCAAAAGTTCACTAGAATGATAGATTTAAAAGAATAAAACAATTTAATTTATTGGCATCAATTAGTAAATGGAACTGAAATACATTATGTTGAAAACAATGTCTAAATACAATCACAATTCTAATAAGTTGTTACTACTATAAATATGTAGGGATTTTGTAAACTAAAAGATAAATAACATATTTAACTTGGATAATAAATTGTTCCCCAAAATATTTGAATTCATAATTAATATTAATAATAAAACAATGGAAATTAAGTCTTACTTATCACAGATTTATAGAATTCTCAGATTAGACTTCTTCCACTTAGACATTACTTTTGGGAATTATTCCATAAAAATTAATAATGGAAATTTTACCAATGAAAATTAAAAAAATAGTATTAAAGTCCATAGAAAAAATCCCTTAATCATCATAAACTGTCCTTTGTCATTAAGTCTCTCAATAACACAACTATCATACTTAATCATCATAAACTCTCCTTTGTCATTAAGTCTCTCAATAACACAACTATCATACCTGACACCTACACAAAACTCCTTGGAGTCATTATCGACGATGACTTAAAATTCAATCAAAACATACAGCAATGTATAAAGAAAACACATCAGAAGTTAGGTCTGTTATACCGAAACAAAAAGTATCTCAGTCCCGAAGCTAGACTCACCCTAGGACAAGCACTTCTCCTCCCCTCACTCTTCTATACAGCCCCAGTTCTTACAAATATCCAAAAAACTACCCTGAGTAAACTCCAACAATCATACCACAACATAGCCAGATTCATCACCAACTCCCCAAACAACACACACCACTGTATTGCTTTGAAGTCTCTACAATGGCTAGAACTCCCACAACTACTACATCTCTATCAATTTCACATGTTGCACTCTATGCTCTTTAAACCATCCAACTGTCCATCCCTATCTCTCCTTGTCTCTGTCTACACCCCATCTCGACCCCTCCGCACCTCTAATCAACAATTGCTTGAAATTTACCACCCAAACAAGTCAGTAGGTAAGCTACTCTACAAACACTCTGTGGCCCAAGCCTGGAGCAAACTACCCCTTGACATTCACTCAATCACTCACACCCCACTATTTAAAAAGAAACTAAAGACTCATTTACTCAATTACAAAATTTGCCCCTGCTATGACCCAACATAATTTCTCTCCTCCCCCCACTTAGGAATCACTCTGTCTAGCCCCACTAGTACAGTTACATAGCGAAAAAAAAAAAAAAAGCCTTGTACTGTCATATAACTATTGTTGATGTTGTTTTGTATATTGTGTTTCTATTGTAAGACTAGTTTGCTGTGCTTGTATACTACTGTTTGCTGTGCTTGTATACTACTGTAATATTTTCATTGTACTATTCTGGAGCTTTTCTCCTCGGGTCTCCACTGAAAATGGGACAAAATCCCAGTTGGACTAACCCTGTCAACAAATGTCAATAAATAAATAAATAAATAAATAAATATATGTCATCTTTATACTATATTGGAAAATGTTCACCTGGAAATTCTTGTGCAGAGCTTTTGTTACATCAAACAATGTTACAATTATGCATAAATCAAGCAGAATCAAATGCTGGAGATGTGATTCTGAGGTAACAGCTGAGTGGATACATATGGTATGTCAATGTGAGGTCATCTCCTCTTTTGGAAACGAATTAGTAACATTATTCAAGTGTTGTGGTTGGAAAGATGTAATATTTCCAAGTCATTCTTTTTATTTAATGATTCAATCCCTGAAATAATTCCAAGGACTCAAGTGCCTCTTCTTTGGTTTATACTAGCAATAGCTAGGAAAGTAATGATGAATTGGAGGAGTAAAACATCTCTCTCCTGTACTGAACTGTTTAGTATGGCAAAAATTGTAAGTAGTAGTGGGCTACATATGATTAGGATGAGAACGTCTGATATTACTCATTCCTTAAGTCGTGGCTAAAAATTTAAATATTTGCTTGAAAAACATTAACTGTTGCTAATTTGTATTTCATTGATATATTACACAGCTGTGGATGTATGTAAATAGTTATTTGTTTTATTTTACTCTGACTGTTATTTGTTACTAAAATACAATATTTTTTTCAAAAAATGATCTAATGCTGCACTAACTGGGGCAGCATGGAGAAAAGAAAAAGTCCCCCCACACTTGTAGTAGTGGCTTAGCAAAAAGGCAAATTAAGCTATTACCACAATTTACTGTTTAAGTAAATGCCAAGATAGCATCATAACAAAAATAAAATAAAATAAAATAAAAACGCTATCATTAGAAATCTAAATATCATGATTTAAGATGCAGGAAAATATGAGACAAGCAGACAAGATAGAAAAAAAAAAAACAATCACAGCCCTTCATTGTTTGTTACCCCCATTACAGTTCTGATTTCTGACTCTTATTTTCTTGTTCTAACCCTTCTATTCCTAAAACTGGTGGATTATGTGTAGTAAATTCAACACTGTCCTCCCACTCAGCCATTTTACCATGATCAGTCATGGGTGAACATCCTCCATGAAAACAATTAAGCTGTGGATTCTGGCAGGTTTTCTAAAGGTAGTGAAATACATCTATCTCATCATCTATCTTCCCATTTCCACATAACAGCTTTCCATCTGTACTCAAAATGGAAAATTCCATTATAGGCTGTTTCTTCCATTTAACATCTGACATATCACTATTTAAAGAATATGTCCAAATAGTGGACTGGCTGTCACTTGTGACTTCAAATATACTTCCGCTTTTAAAGAATATTTATTGAATACAGTCTGTATACCTTTACATGATACCAGTGCAGCAAGAAAATAAACTTGTACCTGAAATCCTGGACTTTAAAATGCAGCACAGTGGATATAAAGAATGTTTTTTTTTTCCATTAAACAATGACAGACTATACTTCAGAGCTAAGTTTACAGCAGTTCCTGCAGTTTTGTACCTCATACCCCAGCTCTGCATGCTTGCACAGGATTTCTGCTGGGTACAGATATTTAATAAAGAAATTCTTAGCAACTTAGATAAGTGACACGCAGAGATTGCCTTTGTCAGTAAGTATCTTATTAAGAATATCCACTCTGGTGAAAAACAGAACCAGTTCTATAGGAATATCCTCAGCATTAGTTTCACATAATGGCACTGCTTCTTTACATTTAGTAGTATAGTCCATTATGACTAGCAAATACAGATATTCATTGCCATATTGTTATTAATGGCCATAGCAATTCATTCAACTGATACTGCTATGATAGATATTGAAATAAAGAAATTGTTTATACCCAGGATGGGGACCAGCATTCTAGTATTCTGGACAAGAAGCACAGATGTTTACCATCTCTTGCAATAGACTAGCTAATAAAATTCTCTTGTCTTAGCTGTGTCTGTCTCCATGTAACCCAAGGACACATAACAAAATGATAGCTTAATTTTTGGTGTGCTGTAAGGTTTTGACACTAGCACATTATGTAGAATTCATTTCTCTTTTTTACTTACTCTATATAAGTGGTCATCATTTAGCTCAAAATAGGGGAAGAAATAAGGGGAATGCCCTCTTCATTACTTTTCTCTACAGCCTTAGTTATGACGTTCTTAAAGTATTATCTTCCCAGCATACTTTCTTAAAGCATGTGTGACTTATCTGTAAATCTACCAGTGCAGAGTTACTTTCTTTAGTAAATTTCCTTATGATAAAATGTGTAGCTTCTCCCCTCAAAAACTTTGAATCTGCAGTCTCTTCTACATCAGACATCACCTGTTGATTTACTCTCTCTGCTATCAGTACAGACCTTTTCAGTGTTCTATTTCCATTTAAGTTGCACTGCTCCTATGTTTGTCTGAGTGCATACCACTTTCTCACTTTCTTTTCCTTCTCTATACTGTTCTCTGACTGAAAAGGATATTTCAGAACATATTTCCCAGTCCTTTTCATCAGTACCTTCCTCCAAGGCAAAAGCCACTTACTTTCTACCTGAATCTCATAACATTAAGGTCTCATCTTCTTCTCTACAATTGTTATTGTACATATTATTGTATTTGTAATCTTTGTTTTTTTTTCTCTTCTTCCATCTATGTATGAAATGTATAATCTATTACCATATATATCTGTCATATATTGTTGTCATCTGCTTTGTAAGACTGCGGACATGTGTCCAGTCGGACTATCCCGGTCAACAAATGTAAAATAAAAATAAAAATAAATAAATACATTTTTCCCTTCCTGCCATTTTTTAGGAGTGCAAATACCTGATGCAAAGAGTTTGCATTTGTATTAGTTTTCTGCTTGACACTACTAGAAATAAGTTTAAATCTACAGTGTCCCAGTTATCTTACTTCTAGTACACATTTTTCTGAGTATCCTCACTTTATTGCACTACTTCTATTTCTATGTCATTTTTTGAAATAATGCTTCTTGTCTCTGTGTTGAATCCTGTCCTGTCATTTACTGCTCTTTACTTCAGATTTCTTTATTTGTTCACCTTCAGTTCTTATACTGACATCTCTTACTACGGTTTTAGATTTTCTGTGTTTTATCATTTTTATGTGTGATAACAGAATCTGTTTTTATTAACTATCTAACCTCAACCAAATTCTAGTATATTTTGTAATTTCAGTGCTAAATTCTTTCTCCCGATATTGGTTCTTGATTTCTTTATGAGTAGCACTGCCATAATCCCATCCATTCTTATGCCAAATTGGAATACCAAGTTGATTCTTACCCTGTTATTAAGAGTCTCGGCAATACTGTATCTGTAAATTCTCAATCCTCCCACTCTGTCATTATTGCTTTAAATGGGGAAAATATTTTCTTAATATTACATCATGAGTCAAGTCCATGGGTTGCAACTATAGGAGGCAAAACTTTTACTAGAACTGTCTGAATGTATATATCTTTTAGGGACTAATGTTTTCTGTTACCATGAATGAATATTATCTCCATTTTTAGGCGGGTGGGTTACAAATTGCATGCTCACATACCAGAGGACACTTGACATAGATAATCATGCTTCCTTAATCTGGTTGGTCTTGAACATCCCTTGCTTCTAAAAATGCATTACACTTCACAAACTTGGTTGCAACACTATAACAGTCCTGAATCAGCTATTCTAGATGTTATTTTATCTCACTGCATTGCAGTAACTTCATTTAAAAAATGCATTTCAACCAACACGTGGTACACTTCTTCAAACTGGTGCCCCTGAAAAATACAATGCAGACCAGAAAAAAATCAAAAAGCTTGTTCCCCAATTTGGCATTCTCTAACTCAGCCAGGTCCATTGTTCCTTATGTTGAGAAACAGTAACAAAAAAAAAAAAAACCCTTTCTATTTTTAAAAGCTGTAGCACATCAAATGCAAAGTACTTAAATGCTGCAGTCCTTTGTTAAATTGTAAAACAGTTCTTGTTTTATTTTTACTTTTGTAAGACAAGGCTTTCCTAATATCATGATCAAAACCTGATACAAAACTATTTAAAAGACCTACTAATAAAAGGCTGAATGGGCTTTTTCTGCTTTAAGCCACCAACTCCATTGTTCTCCTGACAGCCGTGTTTCATGACTGCAGAAGTAGTATCAGCATTAATTTCTATAACAATACTATTCAGAAATGCTTGCTTAGAAATGAATTCTGGTTCTGTAGCACTGATCGGACAGCACCTCCTGGTCACACCCCCCTAACATATTGCACCTAGAACCGCTGCCCCCTTTGCCCCACCTTAGCTACACTTCTGCATTCCAGTTTACACATACCAGCATTTTCTTCTGTGTTAGTGGAACAGAATGTAGAAAAGTGACCTACCCTCATCAGAAATAAATTGACACATTACTTTCACTTTTTTGTTTTAAAGAAGAGGATACACTTTTAATAGCAAGCATTCCAGTACCATTGCTAGCTAACCCATTTTCTTATATTACAAGAACCTATCTTATGATAAGCTTTCTATCATTTTCAGTTTATTGTCACTATCAACTTCTATACAGAACTGTAAAATATAATTTAAATCATGTATTTATGTCCTGTCAAGTTTAACTACTTTAAACATCCAGCTACAAAACTGTTTTGCTTGCATTTCTGTTTAATACCACCTCTACCAAAAGTTCTTTTTTCCTCAGTTCATCTACTCTCTTCGCCCCACATTCATGAACATTTTTAGTACCTATCCACTCAGCTGAGATGAGAGTAATTTTGCCTGATCTGCTCAGTTGCAGTTCTCTATGGCACTATAACACTCAAAAGCAACTAAGGTGGATTGTAGGTCATACTGAAATAGTTAAAGTATAAGAAGCACAGTCTATGGTTTAGGGTTTGACAACTACATTGGTCAACACAGCAAGGCGATACCACAGTTTCAGCAGATTTTGGTTAGTCATGTTTCTTGTTGTAAGTCAGAACTTCATTGTAGTAAGTCCTCTGTTATTGGGGTTATCAGAAAACCTAGTAGGAATACAAGTACAGCTCTGTAGTGCATTAGAACCCAAGTATGTTTTGCATTTGCAAGTAGAAATGCATAGGTTGGTAAAATGGTTTCTTGATAAATGCAAACAGACATTGGAAGAAGGAATTACATAAAATACAGGTATGCAGGAAAATCAAAATAATAGCCCACATGGTTTGAAACAAAACAGAATAGTATCTGTATTTTTTTTTTCTTGCACAGTAGTTCAATCACTTTTATCCCCTAAATAAATAGGATGTGTTTAAAAATCCCAAATTACAGGCCTGGACTAGGGCCCACTTGCAGATAGACAGACAGGATATATATATATATATATATATATATATATATATATATATATATATATATATATATATATATATATATATCTATGTATGTTTGTGTGTGTGTGTATGCAATTTGTGAAGGCTGTTTTATTACAAAATCAAGGACCGGAGTTCTGCTGTGGCGACCCCTAACCGGAAAAAGCCGAAAGACAAAAAACTGTATATATTATCCTGGAAATCTACTATGCAAACACAAGTATAGCTTGCTCCAGTTTCATTTTATCAATACTTACTACTCAACTAAGAATCCAAGATGCATATTTTAACTGAGATTTTACCACCACATCCGTGGACTCTGTTTATACTACCTCTGTGTTCACATTAAATAAAAGATAATATCTATAGAAATAACTGGTTTGTATTACACTGTATCCAAGGTCAGGCACATAGAGGATTGATTGGCTGTGAGAAAGATGTATGTGGATTGTTAGCATTAGAACCCATGTAATACACCTTATTGCTGTTTTCCATTTAATTCTTTAGAATTGTCCTTTTATATTGATTGTAGAACACCTGTGCACATGATAATATTTCAGACTTCTGATAGAGACATTTTGGCATTTTCTAGTAGTAGTAGTAGAAGTAGGTAGGGTCACATGCTGGTAAAAATTGTCAGTAATTTAGAAAGTATAGTTTTAAAGGGGAAATACTTGTGTGACTTAATGCGAGTTGCTGCACTTAGCAACTGAAGAAGGCAGCGGGCGGGTGTGGGGGGGTCACAAACCCAGTGGTATAATACAAAGTTGTAAGTACACTTCAGTGTTACAAACTGTAAATATAGCGTGATGTCCTGTAGGTCAGCAAAACATTATATTCAGTTTCATTAGAATTTTTTTGTACAAAAAGTGTTTTTTTGGGGGGGGGGGGGTTGGGTAGATAATCAGTCTTGGCCATGAACTGAACTGCTTCCCTCACAAAGCACATCTGCTGCTATCACTGCAACATCATTTTGAGTGGAAAAGCAGTCACAAGCAGTGCAGTCCTGCACTAACACTAATGAGACCTGCAATTGAGTGCAATTTTTAAACTGTATCTTGTGGTTTGGCATGTCCTGGTGTCTTGTTGATACACATCCAAGTGCGTGGCTAACTTTGTCTAACTCCATCCCTTTAAACCCAAAGATCCAGGAAAAACTTTTTTCTAGTAAATGTTCAGAGAGTTATAATGAAGCTAAAATTGATAGCTAACATAGATCTGTACATTTCATGCCACAATACATTCATGTTTACTTCCTCAACCTTCAAGCACCTCAGATGCTCAACAGTTGTATTTGATCCATGCCACCCCAGAGCTTAGCAATCCACATCAGCATGACTGAAGGTCTTCTTTTTCTGAGGAGTACGTTTCAATAACCTTGCTTATTGTCTGGGCAGAGTAGCAGGATCATATAATGGCAACCAATCATACATAGGAGGCTTGAGTTTTTTTTATTTTTGTATTATTATTATCATAATAAGTTCCCCTGAGGATAATATGCTTAATTAATTCAATTTTCTGGCAAGCACTAACACATGACAGCAGCTCAGCTGATGAGGAGTTCTCATACCAGGTCCTTCATAATGTATGCCAAGCAGTACGTTTATCTGATGCTGCCAGCAATGCAGATAATTTCAGCACCTACCTCCCACAGGATGGGAATAAATAGCAACTGCTCATTCCTACCCTACCATCTGCCTCCTCCAGTAACTGAATCACTTTAATAGATGATCCGAGGTTGTCTGGATCAAAGAGATGGTTGTACCACTCAGTGGTACAGATCTGTTGCCCAGATACATTTACTGAAAATATTAAAAACTTCTCTACAGAGAAATTACTTCTGTGGGGTTTTGCTTCAGGTATTTTTATAAGCTATGTAATCGGTTTACAAAATATTATGACTAGGCACCTAGATTTAGCACCCAGCCCCACTGTAAAAGAAATGTTTTGTTTTCTGGGTTTCCGCTGCTTTGCTTGAAAGTGGCTAGATAATGGTATATTTATCTTTCTTATGAGGATTCCTAACAGTAATTAAACATTACACAGTCAGCTGTGATAATTTGTTTACATAATTATGTTCTCATTTATTTAAACTTTGTTTACTGCCCACAAGTAAAGACATATGATTTATTTTCTGTCCCAAAGCAGCAAGTGAAGTTTTACATTACAAGAATGCCTGACACAAAAAGTATATATCCACGTGAAAAGCAAAATAAAGAATAGTTTGGAAAAAAAAAATTAGAGCTGAAGGCAACTGGCATAAACATGCTGGCAATGTTTGGAGCTGATGCAGGTGATAATAAATGCATACGATATGACAGGGTGAAACACTATAAAAAATGGAGACAATATCAACTGTGGACAAACAACTGAGGCACAGGTGCAGCAAATTATATACTAATAGAGCAAGAGCAAATAAAATGAGAAAAAGGTAGTGGGGAAGGGGCTAGAAGGGAATATTAAGCAGAGCTGTTGCTGGCACAATACAAGAAAATTATCGCTACTTGCCAAAGAAAAAACACTGCAACATTTGTGACATAGACATTGGATTTCATGCCAGGGTGATCCTAAAATGGAAATAATGCAAAAGAAATAGCAATAGCAGTGTTGCTTTTGGAGAAAACAAGAAAAGCATAGCTTGACTAAAGCTGATAGTCAGTGAAATGTGTGCATTTCTCTTGAGGGCAGTAGCCATAAGACATTATGATGAGAAATGAGCTCAAGGCTCTGAATTTATTTTACTTTTTTAAATAGGGAAGGATCATTGCATCCTAAAAAAACATTGCATTCATTCATAATCCTTGAGCATTGAGTTTTTATGTGTCCTGGTTCAAGGAAAAGAATATGATAATGGGTGCTTTGGGACTCAAACCTAGGACTCTTAGGTTATAGTTCATTTTTTCATTTCTTACATCATCTACCACCATGTGATGTTAGTCTAATTGGAAAGTTGACTACTGTATCATATAACAACTCACTATACAGACTAATCCTAGCAAGCACCAGCGGCATTCATTTATCAAATGGTTT
The DNA here is from genome assembly GCF_019279795.1 of Protopterus annectens. Classification (NCBI taxonomy): domain Eukaryota; kingdom Metazoa; phylum Chordata; order Ceratodontiformes; family Protopteridae; genus Protopterus; species Protopterus annectens. Next base: position 1,666,882,044 of record NC_056743.1, on the reverse strand, counting down.
AATTACAAGTATGTCCCTTAGTGTGGAAAACTGGAAATATGAATCTGGCTGTAACAAGAAAGAGACTGCACAGATTCACTGAAGATTTACATAGGATGACGCTATGGCCAATGAACCAGCAGTAAACTTTCAGTCTCAGCATTGTTATTGCCCAAGCAAACTTATTTATACTGATGGCAAAGATGTCCTTCAGACAAAAAAAACACTTTCAGTGGAGACCGAGAAAGAAAAGCTACAACAAATAAAACTGGACAAATGACCATAAGCCAAAAATATCACATTTTTTGAAAAGAATGTAAGCACTTTCATTGTCTAAGGCACTTCATCAGACAATGTGCTAACACATTTTAAGCCACATTTGTATAAAGATCCATAAAATCACATGATTAAATAAATCAAATAATTTACTAATGCTTTAAAATGTGGAAATTAAGAACTAGTTACAAAGAAACAGAGACATTAAGTCCATTATGTTGCATGGCATGTAACTTTATAACCCATTTATATTCTTCTCTTTCAGTTATACTAACAGCATCTCCATGTCTCTTTGGAGTATTGACTATCTGCAATACCATAAACTTAAATGTATGATGTACACCATTGTCCATAACATCTTTAGCCAATGCATTATTATTTTGTTCTTCCTTTATGTCATAAATATGCTTAGCAATTCTTTCTTCCAGGGTCTTGTCAGCTACATAAACTATATTCTGAGTACTAAAACCAGAATAAAACTTAAAAAAAAAACTTGCATTTACTGCCCAGATGTATGAAGCATACATCCAATTTAATAAATGAACAAAAACTGCAATTATAACAAAGAAGGGTTGCAACTGGTTTACCTGATTTATGTTTAGGGCTATAATGTCTACAACATAATTGTTTTAAAAATGACTTGTACTCAAAAGACAACTTTGGAGTGTTACGGAAAATATCCCTGAATTTAGCAATTGTTTCTTTAAACAGATAAAGTACATTTAAGGATAGACCAATTGGCATAACAGTTAAGGCCTTTATCTCTTAGGTGCAAGATACAAGGTTTGATCCTGACCTCAAACCAATGCCTTTTTGGAGTTTGCATATTCTCTCTGTGTCTCTGTGTGGTTTCTCCCACCTCTGGAAAACACGCTGAGTGTTTCCATCTCAAACTCACCAATGAATGGTGCTGTGAGCAGCAGCACAGACCCTACATGATGCCCTATAGGGGAAGAGTTGCACAGATCAACCACTTTTGGCAGCTACTGTGGTTCACAGTATCCTTTTGATAGGAGAACATGAACCGCAGACTGCATGCCGTAGCAGGACTAACCATACAGTGGTGTAAAATATGGTTCTAGGTGATTCAGTCATGTTGACTAATGTCGCCAAATGGGCATGGATATTTGCCAGTGAAAAGTGGATTGAGGACTTGCCATACTCTGACCTATGCTAGGGACCCATGCTAATGGTGGGAGGGGTGTACATGCCCCTATTGCACAGTGTGTGCATGCCATGATAAATCCCAATAGACCTAGGTCAATAAGCTACTGGCTGTCTGGTGTCCATTTGACCAGCCTAGGTTACCTGGTATAGCTCTGTTGACTGAAAGCTGGATGTAAAACTAATAAACCTGAAAGTGATTCAGTAAGTGGCACAAATAAACTATAGCAGATTACAAAGCAAAGGCAAAAAGATAAAGAAGACAGCCAGACACCCTTGATGAAGGATGCCAGCAACAACCTGCTCACCAGTGCAGAGGACATCAAAGGCAGATGGAAGGAGTATTTCTACCAGCTTCTGAATGAAGAAAATCTCTCAAAAACAATACTGCCCTAGACACAGTCTACAATGAAAGAAGAGGAAGAGCCCACCCTAGAAGAAGGAAGAATAACACTGAGGAAAATTAAGTCAGGGAAAGCAGGAGGCTCAGATAAGGTCAGGACTGATATGATAAAGATGCTGAGTGAGATAGGAGAGAAATGGCTCCTGAGGGTACTAATAGCAGTGTGGAGAGAAAGGCGTATCCCAGATGACTGGAGAATAGGTATGCTTGTGCCAGTGTACAAGAACAAAGGGGACATCCACAACTGTGGGCAGTACAGAAGTAGCAAATTCGTTTCACATTGCATGAAAGTTCTACAGACAGTGATTGATAAATGGATATGCAGAGTAGTAGAAAGTAAGATGGGAGACAAACATTTCAGATTCAGATCAGGATGCAGCACAATTGACCTGATGGTTGCAGTGAGACAGATAGTTGAGTAGAAGGAACAAGGAAGGAGTCCAACTGGACATTCCTAGATTTTGAGAAAGCATAGACAAAGTCACAAAAAAGCTGATTTGAGCAGTCCTGTAGTGGTTTGAAGCCCCAGAAGAACTGGTAGAATTAGTGCAGGCTATGTACAAAGATCCAATGACTCAAGAATGAACAGTGTTTGGTCTCACAGAGGAGTTCCCTGTGGGAGTGAGTGTTCATCAGGGTTCAGCTCTGAGCCCACTGATGTCCATATTGATAACAGATTGCATTAGCAAACAGGTTGCAGGTGACAGATGAAAAAATGTACGATATGCAGATGATGTGGCATTATAGGCAGACTCTGTGGAAGAATATTTGCAAAGGATAATATACTGTAATGCAAAACTCAGGGTACATGGGATGAAACTAAGCACAGATAAGACTGTTGTAATGGCAGCAAAGTGAGGAAATCAGAAGAAGCTGAAAACTTAGAAGGGAAGGTAGTGGAACAGGTTAACACTTTCAAGTATTTGGGAAGGCTGGTTGTGGAGAAGGGAAGTCTAATTTAACAGGTCAAAGCTAGAATCAAACAGGCTACAGAGAACTGGCACAGATTGTTAGGTTTAGTGTATGACAGAATACCAAAAAAGCTGAAACCTAAGGCATGTAAAACAGTGGTGCAACCAGTACTACTGTATGGTAAGGAAACCTGGGCAGTAAAGGCAGAGCATATGAGGAAGCTAAAGGGGATGGAAGTGAAGTGCTTGAGATGCATGCTAGGTTGCATAATGTGGGACAGAAAAAGAAATGAGGACATAAGAGCAGAAGTCAAAGTAGCTCCATTTGCAGAAAAAGACAAAGATAACATTATGGTGGTTCAGGCGCAAGACTATCTTGTGAAGAAGATTTGGGACCGACAGGAGAAAGGTAAGAGGAAAGGGGGCATCCAGGTGGATGGATTGTGTGAAAAGATCTGGGACAGGCAGGCATGAGTATCGAAGAAGGCAGGAGTGTGGGACTGAACCTATAGAGATAGTGTCATGAAAGATGATATTCCACTACCATGTAGAAAATAGGAAAACATGGGTTGATAATGATGACGATGAATTACATTTAATAATTCTTCAAGTATTGCTAGATCCCCTACTCTGTGTTGTTGGAACTCTCAAAGCAGTATTGAAGTTATCATTTCGATTAGATGTAATGTTGGGTTAATCAAAGCAAAAATAAAGCTTAGCGTCTGATGTTTTAAGATTCTATGAATTATTGTCTCATTTCATTTAAAACGCTATCTAAATTATTTTCATAACATGCACCCCTGGAGTCTCTCATAAGCTGCCCGTTAAGGACATTGTCATAAATAAATGGCAGATGCATTCTTTGTTTATTTAAACTAGATTTCTTTTCCTGTTAGTTCTTTCTGTATAACATCATATTGATATTACCCATAACACCCCTATATACAGTAACATCTAAAAAATCAGCAGTTGGTCCATAGAGGCCAAGTTATTTTGGTTTTGTATGGCATTTCTGTGGGTGTTTAAGTTGTTACATGTTTCTAGGCAGATGCATGCCAAATGTGGCATTATATTCAATATTTGGCCTAATGAAGGCTGAGTAAAAGGGGAGCAATGACATCCCAAGATCTGAACACAATCCCTTTGTTCATAAGCTGCGCAATATAAGGTGTTACATCACCGTTAGTTAATGTGACCAAATCACCTAAAGCCAATGTTTACACCACTGTGGTGGCTAGTGGTAACTTTATAATCAATTCTTCCAACAATCATTGCATCATGAATGTGCATTCACAATATGCTGCTGTCAGTGGAAGGTCTTTGTGATTCAGTGCAAGTATGAATTTCCGATTTTGTTGAGTTTATAGGCTTCTTGGGGTAGCTGTGATGATATTATGGTTGCATTATTCAGAATATTTGCATGTATTGTTTATAGTGTGTGTGCATGCTTATGGGGTAAGACTCTTGCCTTGTGGCATTGCTTATACCTCACATGTATTTAAAGTCATTTCAAAACTGGGTATCATTTTCTGCAGCATGAGGCAGTTCCTATACTGTCCAAGTTAGCTATAACTTACTGAGTCTTTGAAAGTTAGGCAGCTAGTCTATAGTACGATCATGTAAAAATGTAATTTGGATAAATGAGTAGTGCTAGTAAGAACTCATTTTAACCCCTACCAAAGGCTCATTATGATGCCATATTTTGTAATATTTGTTTTTAAACAATCTGTGTGCAGGTTGTATTTTGTCTGTTTATAGGTACTGCATATAGCAATGTTACATACTGGCAATGGCAAAAGATTTCATATGAAAGTTGGAAAAGTGTTTGCAGCTATTACTGGCATGTAGTGGATGGGAAGGCAATAATAAGAAAGTAAATGAAGCTTAATTTACTTAATTTATTTATTTATTTCCTTTGTTTACTGGGATAGGCTGGCTGGACCTACTGAAAAGCTCCATTTTGTAGGCTGTAAGATAGTAAACTGCATTATAATGAAAATAAATAGCCACTAATACAATGAAATGAGATAAACAGTACAACAAAAAATAGAGTGTTAAAAAGTTTAAACATTATAGAGCATTCCATGAAGGTGCATGGGGAAAAATAGATTTTTTTCAGTAATATTATAGTTGCACATATTGACAGTCAATCACAGTATAACACAAGTAGAATTATCAGACTATAGTACATTACCAATAGTTATGTTTTTATCATTGTAGAATAATTTTTTCACCGGGACATATATACTGCAATACAGAATTTAGTACACCTTTACAGTGTGATCTTAAACAGCTGTGATTAAAAACAGAAGCAAATTTGATAAGAAACAGAAGAACTTTTAAACGTAAAATTTTATAAATTCTAGACAGTGCCATTATAACATAACAGTCACAACATAAGTGTGGTAGCAAAGACAGATGGCTGTGTATATTGGCAGCTGTTCTAAGAAAATATTGAAATATTTTTCCGTGTCTTAAATAGAAAGAGTATCCCTGGGATATAAACAAAATTCTTGCCATCAGTACTATTTGGACAATGAGTGTTGGTCAGTTATGATGAGATGGATAATTTCCAATTATTTGACAACGTAAATCTGCACTGTGAAACATATCATTAGGAGCTAATTGCCATGCCATTCAATCAAACAGTATACTCTCAGGCTTGATCATGCTAGTGTTTTCCCTTTCAGCCCATATTTCATAGTAGAATAGGCATCCTTCCAACATGTACACACACACACACACACACACACACACACACACACACACACACACACACACACACACACACACACACAAAAAACTCTGTAATACCTGTCTGTACCTGTGCACCTGTGCTACAGTCTGTGAATGAACCCATTGTAAATGTTGCTTTTTGGAGACATTGACTTTTTTCTTTTTCCTCCTAGTGAAAAAAAAAAAAAATATATATATATATATATGTATATAGGTCTACTATGATCAACACGCTTAATCAAGGTTGAGATGTTCAGTGTTCTACAACAATGAACTTTAAAGTAGAACAAATTAAAAAAGATCAAAAGACTTCTTGTACGTTTTTGCAGACCCCCCCCCACATCCCCTGCTACTTAAATATACCAACTCTGAGATCACACTACAGTGAAGTGAACAGTAAATTTCCTGTTCTGTGCTGTACGGTACCATTCTTTTGACTGCAATGCAATCTCTGTGTTGGCAGGGGATGTGGGGGGTGCAGGGAGGGGCTTGAAAGAAGATGTTTTCACATTTTATTTATTTATTTATTTTTTGAGTTCGATATTGCATAACTTAGATCCTCTGGTTCTCTATGATCAGACATTCGATGTTCTGCAATTTCGATACTCTGAAGGGGACCCCTATATATATATATATATATATATATATATATATATATATATATAGATATATACAAAAAACGGTAGTGAGAGAAGAGTCACTGGACTGCTGGACTGAACAGGTTTACTATGATGCAGAATACTTTTGAGTTATGGCTCCCACATCACAGTAAGCCTCTCTGAATACCATAGTATGTTATCAGTTGCTTACACAGTTCAAGCACAATTAATTAATTTAGCTTCAAGAAAAGAAAAAAAATTGTGCCTGGAATTCATTGAGGTGTGCCGCACACTCGTGTACTACTTGCACACATTGGAGGCATGGAGTGGTAGTGCATGAACTATCTGTGTATCTGAAGAGAGACAGACATTTTTTGTTCTTTTTCACATACAACTTTGTACTGGTCAACACAGGTGAGCAGTGCAGCATCTATGAAAGAAGACATATCTGTATAGTGCAAGACACAACCACAGAGCTGGAATGCATCATCTTGTATGAATCTCATAAGAATGAAAAATAGTACTTTATGGACAACTGCATCTGGAAATTTAGCAGTATACCGAGAGCTTACCTCTGCAGGATGGTACAATGTGGTAATTAAGGCACATAGCCATAGGGTATTTATACCGGAAGAGCTATGACGCCCACATATATGGACAACTGAGTGATTCATAAAAGTAGAGACAAAGGGTGAATAGAAAAGTAGGAAAAATGAGGAAGCATCAAGCAGTAGAACACTGAGAAGGACAACTGGAACATTGTGCATGATGAGTGGAAGGGGGAAGAATCACTTTCTATGGTGATAGGGTCCTTTTTTATTTATATATAGAGAATGGGAGAAGACAAAGGAAGAAATGGAAAGAAAAAAGAAATGTGGGTTGATCAATGTGTGAGGTCAGAAAAAAAGCGCATAGAACAGCACTGACAAGCAGAAATAATGTGCACACACAAGGATGAGAGGCATGTGATGGACAAAGACAAAGAGAGGCCTAGTAATTGGTGATGGTCATAGCTGGAAAATGCACAGTGTGCAGGGCCTGATAGATAAATGAGATATATCAAGCTAGGGATAGGGTAAGGTATAAGTTGTATTTGAATATCTGCCACAAATTCTCAGCAGAACATTTCTGTGATCTGTCTGTATGATGTATGATGGATCAGGATAGCTGGACACCTTCATCTGACATATTTTACCAGTGCCTAGTTGCCTATAGCCAAATAGTTTGCAGTGACAAGCAATGCCCCAGGAATGCAAACCCAGATACCTCTGACATTACTTTCCATTCTCACTGCAACTGTCTGATCAATAAAAAAGGGGCCTGTTGCCATGGATATAAACTTTCCCACTGTCTCCGTTATGATGTTGGTGGATTGCAGCATTCTGACTCAATGTAGAAACTAGGTTTTGATTACAGACAACCACCTAATTCTCAAACAAACTGATGAAGTGTGTGAGAGATGTATTTATACAATGTCACTGGAAGCAAAAATCTCACATAAAAGTATTTCTAATGTCAATAACATTGTCAGTAGTACACATGCTGCACTCATCTCACACACAATTCAAAGTAGGCATACAGATTTGCATATGCTGAGGTACTTAAATGTATCTTTCTTAAACCCCAAAGACATCCTAGACAAAGTTCACATAACCAATGCTCTCAGCAGCCCCAAATCCGCACTTTCAAAATGGCACTCACATCAACACATATAGCTACATCTCATGGAGCATCGACTTCAAAGCCCATAAGGCAAGGCACCACAGAATCCAATATTATGGTCATTGGAGGCTCCACAGTGAGACACGCTGATGTCCATCTCACCAGACTGAGTAAGAAGAAAGTCACAGCCATTTGTTTATCAGGGACCAGGGGTCTGCCACACTGTGCATGCACTCAAGTCATTGGACCACATAGTCAATGTAAGTATAAATGACCTGAGATATACCTGTGTAAACTACATGAATAGAGATATCACAGAGCTTTCAGAATATGTGTCCCAGGCTGGTATGAGCCTAGCATTGAGCAACATTTTACCTTCTCCAAGGATCATGCCATTATATAAACAGAAGATGACTGACTTTAATAATTGTCTTTATTTCTGGTGTCATTTTAAGGGCGTGAAATACTTGTCAGCTTGAAAGGACATGGTCAATAGGCCATACTACTTTGTCACATATGGTCAGCACCTCTCTCTCCCATTGGCTTTTTGAATATTTGCTAAAACATTGTCCTCTCCCATAGTGCCTTTTTTAGGCAATGTCAGACTGAAAGTACCTCCCACATAGCAAAGCAAAACCTAGAAAATCTAAAGAAAGTACAACTCAATGCTAGGAGTCTAAACAGGAAACTCCACTCCATACAAGCTTTCCTCATCCTAGAAAATGCTGAAGTCTGTGTAGTCACTGAGACATGGTTTAAAGCCATGGAGAACATATTGGCTACTCCTTAATTAATCCTCTATAGATAAGTTAGACCAGAAAATGGCCTCCTGTGAAGTAAAAATAAAACCCGGAACCCCAGCTAATCCTGGAATTTTCAAGAACTGTTTTAAGCTAGTGTCTTGTTATTAAGTGATAGCCTGGCAAAATTTCAAGCCCCCATAAATCCTGAGAACACTGCTGCCTATGTGGAACTGTTCAAAGAAACACTATACAAGCATGCCAATAGCTGCACAGAGGCAGTTGAACCCACCAAGAATAAGTACATAACTAATTCAAAAAAACAAACCACCCTGGTGGAATCACATCATTAATGGTTGTATAGCATGATGGAAGAAAATCATGAAAAAATTAGGAGGTGTTGCACTAAGCAAGATAAAAGCACTCTCATGAAATAAAAAAAAAAAAATCTCAGAGGACAAATAAAGTCTACCAAAACCAAATTTGAGGTAAATGTGGCTTCCCAGACTAAAGACAATCACAAGGCATTCTTTAGCTATGTCTGCAACCACAAAGGCAATACAGAAAGCCATATACTGAGCCAAAAGATATAACAAGTTTACTGGCAGTTAAATTCACCTCTAACTTTCTCCACTCAACCTCTCTTTAGGGAATACCATCAAATATAACTCTTCCTACTTCCACTAAGTAACAGATCCTTAATGCTTTTTCTAAAGCCAAGGACACAGCATTAATGGGACCAGATAATATCCTAGGATACCTTATAAATAGCATGAAACATAATCTATAAGGCCATCTGGAATTGCTGTTTAACTGTAGCCTCCAAAAAGGCTTTATGTCTCACAAATGGAGAACAGTGACAGTCATCCATCTGCACAAAAGTGGACTATCTACAGACCTTTGAAACTACAAACCCATAAGTCTCACTAGTCTCATATGAAATGCCATGGAAAGGATTATCACTGAAATGATCTGTAATGACACAGAGAACCTCAAGACACACGACACAACCCAATTTGGTTTCATAAAGGATAGGTCATTCCTACTCGCCCTTGTGGACTTCTTTGAGAAGGTCACCGATACAAATGATGAGGGGCAAAATTGTTCACATTTAACTTGTCCAGTGCATTTGATACAATGCCCCACTCAGGCATTGTTGATAAACGTACGGTGTTAGGTATAAACCCTTATGTTACCCAATGGATAGCTAGCTGGCTAACAGACAAGATCCAGTAAGATATAATTGGGCAGTTCACGCCTACAAAGAGGTCAGTTACAAGTGGAGTTCCTCAGGCATTGCTGCTGGGACTGCTCTTTCTGGCATTTACTACTCTGAAGTCAAGTCCAATTTCAAAGGCCTCTAGCTGACCAAATTTACAGAAAATTGAAAATTAGAAACACTTGTAAAATCCCTACCAACACTAAAGTTCTACAGGATGGATTGAAACAGACAAATAACTCATGGCAGAGCCATGGATTAAAACTTAATGCCAAGAAATGCATAATAGTTTCCTTTTGGAAGTTATCCACCCCTGTTAACTCTCAATATCATATTGATAAGACATCCCTAAGAATTGACCCAGTAGTTAAGGATTTTGGTTGGACACACATGGACCATCACATGTCTACAAGCAGTGAGGAAATCATTCTATGTTGTGCAACGTATAAACAAAGGTATAGCACCTAGTTCCCAGGAGGTCATTGTTCTATATATTCAACATTCATCAGACCTGTCATTGAGTACAATCCCCCACCCCCCTTTGTTATGTACCTAAACAGGCACAGCCAACAAATGAAATGTCCACAGAGATTCTTCACTAAAAGAATACAGGGCATAAGAAACATGTCCTATGCAGACCACCTCAAAGCTCTATCCATGTATGCTGTCTCCTACAGGCTGTTCACGAGAGATCTATGCCTGGTATACAAGGTATTGTCAGACCACAAGGTGATGGACCTCCTGCATATCTGCAAAACAAACAGTACCAAAATTACCCATTATAAAGACTTAAACCTTGCTGTGATATAAATAGGATCTGCTGGAGAGACAAGTATGTATCCCACAGACTAACCCTACAATAGAACAGGCTCCCCATCCATGTGAAACAGTGTTCCTCCCTACACCAATTCAAGTGTAACTTGGGCAATTGGATATGGAACAGGAAATGTATCCCTGATTTGGCACCTATGTCTCTATTGGACACAGGCAGCCTGTAAATGGTTCATCTACAAGCTCCTGCTTACACTTATCTAGGGCACCAGAACTTGTCAGAGAGTTGGTAGTCATGACTAGGCTTCAAGGGTGGGAGGATGGTATAATGGTTAAGGCATTTACCTTAAAAGACACACATGGGGTAACTGGCTAGGCTTCAAATGGCCCAAAAGGGCAGTTAGCCTAGTACTAACCTATGAACCTATGAACCTATAAGGCCCCAGTGGTCATTAGCTTAATGTACACTTAGGAACTTAACAACCTAAGAAATAGATATATTTATGACAGAGATCTTCAGTAGAACTAACCTTACATGGCTGCTAATCTGTATTGCCACTTGTGGCAGGTGATATATTTCATGTCTCATTCTACTCGTACTTGAAACAAAAGGATCACATCAGAGAATTATGACAGGTCTAAAAACAAGATGTGAGAACAGCACTGGCAACATAACACATATGTCCTCATAGCTACACCCCAGTCAGAATGCAAAACTGTGTCCCCTATTCATAAGTTAACATACATATGCTAGAGCATGTCTCTGCAAAATGTAAAACATACAGCACAATGGCAAGGCTCATGAAAAGGTTCAGCATAAACCTCCTGCATAAAATGTCCCTGTAAGGCCACACCATAGTTGTTGATGGCATACTGCACTACTGTGTATCTCCACGACCACCTCCAAACATAAAATCAATGTACAGATCCCTACACAGATTTGTGTGTTATTTAAGATAAGGACCAGTCAGTACCAAGATCAGTTCCTAAAACATAGGAAAAAAAATAGAATGTAGTATCCACTTACACTATTCAGGACATTGTTATCTACCCTCCATGTCCCAGAAATGAAGATCTTCAGTGTGACAGCACTGTAGACTACTACACCACATTTTTTCACTGTCCCCTTCACCTGTTAATATTCTTGACTAAGATCAGCACTTCAACAAGGTCATAATAGGCATCAGCTTTATAGAATTGACTAGCAAATTGGCCTAGTAGCCTTGCCATGAACTGGTGACAAAAGAATCAAAACATGTCATATGAATATCCTACAAAAATGGTGGCACATTCACAAAGAATAAAACAATAGCTGAGAATCATGCCTATGATGCAATTTCTGAATTGCAGGTAGTGCAGCCTTCAGCTGTGCAAAAGCATGAAGCACGTGCTTGTACAGTCTCCAACAAGAGCAAGAAAGAGGACTTGGGATGTGAGTGGCATGCACTTTGTACTGTGGGTGCATGGCAATGAAAAACTGTGCTCCAAAGGCATTCATCATATTGAGCCTTATTTGCTCACACTCCGTGCAAACAGGTATAAAGTTTTGGAGTAAGCAGTGGGTTGTCATTCTGGATGTTAACTTGTTTACATCTCTTGTGCACATCATAAGGTTTATTTTGGAAGTCTAGATAGCAGTCTTTGCCAGAAAAGCAGCACTTGAACTCAAAGATCTCTGAGAAAGAACACAGTAATATGTAAGTGTGTGGCAAGTTGTCTTTGTCAACATTCTTAAGAATATGCACTCCTGTACATGGATCCAGTTTGGCTAGGGATAGAAATAGCAAGATGTGGATGTAGTGTGCATAGAAATTGTACTGGCAACAAAACATGCTAATTCATGATATCAGGGCACCTTATTCGCATGCATGCCTGACTCCTCTTAAGAGAAAGATGCATGCTATCTAGAGTTTATATTGACCTACAGTGTTGTGTATGGCATTGTTATCTCTGTACAGATCCCCTTCAGAAGCTCGAAGTTTCAAAACTTCGAAGCTCAAAAGGATGACACCATAAGACTGAAGTTTTGAAATGTCAAACATTTTGAATGGAGTTCGCCATACAGCATGGAGTGGGATATTTACCATTTTCTGCACTGTAGTGCAATCTCAGATTTCATGCCTATTTTGTTAGATAGCCAAAGGGATGTAGAGAACAATAATATCCATAAACATAAAGTGAAGAATGTTCAAACAGGTATGGTTTTACAATATAATGCCACAACCATTGAAGTTAAAAACATCATTCAATGGACTTGGCAAAGTGTACTCCCCACAGACATGCAAGACACATTAGGAAAGGACCCACTTTTTTATCAACAGAAGAGGTTTGAATATTAAAGAACATTTGGAAAGAACATCTATGTCTCCTGGTCAAAGGCCTGCCAGGATGGCTAAATGTGGTAATTGTAAAGCATGTAAATATATTAATGATGGCCTATATGTTCAAGTGGGTAATTTTAAGAGGTCCCTGAGGAGTCCAGGTTATTGTAATTGTAATACCAAAATGGTCATTTATGCAGCTACTTGTTTATCTTGTCCAGCCTTCTATATTAGCATGACCACAAGAAAGCTGAGACAAAGAATTATGGAACATAACAGGGACATCAAAAATAAGAAATTAACTAATTCAATGTACAATCATAGCAAAGATTGTATTAACTATAAAAAGTTTTTATTTTTTGTCATAGACAGACTATACACTAAGGAGTATGGTGGTGATTATAAAACCATTTTAGAAGTCAGGGAATGCTTATGGCAAATATGATTGGATGCAAGCAGTGCACCTAGCATTAATGACACCTTATCTCTACCATGCATATTGAAACACAAGGCAGCTTGTATCTAATAGACAAGAACAACAGAGTATGTTTTGACTTTCAGTCAAATGCATGAGACATGTGCCCATATGTACATTGTTATATTATATATTTTGCATTTACTCTATATACATATACTTATTCATAGATATACACTTTATATACACTTTCTATTCATATTTTATTTTATTAACATGTTTTATATATATGTTTTGAGTTTAGGTATTGAAACAGTACTTGTTACGTTATTATTTATTGAATATTTGGTGTTTATACAAAAATATTTTTTACTATAACAACACTAATGACATTCAAGGGTTAAAATAAAAAGCTTAAAGGATAGATTCATTGTAACTAATTATGTGTTAATTGAAATGTGTATTTAAAGGCTGTGATTAGATGTGAAAAACTGACTCTGAATATGCCCTACATGGGTGAAAGCGCTTAGTCAGTTATCTGTTTTATTTAAAGTCTTGGTGGTTTTACGTTGGTATCACCAGTGTTTTCTACTACTACTAGTTATTCATCTACTTGTTGGACATTTATTCGCATGCATGCCTGTCTCTTCTTAAGAGAAATATGCATGCTATGTAGAGTTTATATTGACCTACAGTGTTGTGTATGGCATTGTTATCTCTGTACAGATCCCCTTCAGAAGCTCGAAGTTTCAAAACTTCGAAGCTCAAAAGGACGAGACCATAAGATTGAAGTTTTGAAATGTCAAACATTTTGAATGGAGTTCGCCATACAGCATGGAATGGGATATTTACCATTTTCTGCATTGTAGTGCAATCTCAGAGTTAGTACATTTATTTAGGAGAGGCTGTGGGGGGTGCAGATGGCCTTGACCACTGCAAAAACGTAAAAAAAATATTTTTTTTTATTAGGTTTTCAAAGTTTCAAAAAGTTGATCTTATGGTCTTGACCATTTGAAGTTCAAAGTTTTGAAACTTTGAGCCTCTGAAGTATATCCCCCTGTACATGTGTGTTTTCTCCATTTGGTACTATGTAGCTTTTCATCTGTGTTTTCCCAGGCATCCCCCAGGGTTGGCACCAACAATAACTTCACTCACTTATGCATACCTGTAAGCCCTAACAAAAAGGATGTGCATGGCAAGAACTGCATTTAGTTAGTTAGTGTTAATTAATTAGTTGGTTAGTTAGTTAGTTAGTTAGTTAGTTAGTTAGTTAGTTAGTTAGTTAGTTAGTTAGTTAGTTAGTTAGTTAGTTAGTTAGTTGTACATGCATTTTTAACCAGATAAGCCCACTAAACACAAGTGCCCATTTCAATGCTGAACCTGGAACAGTCTTAATAAATGACTTACTCAGAGTGAGTCAGTAGTCAAATGGAGGTGGAAGAAATTAAAGCCTATGCCTTGGATTGCAGGAATCGTCTCATTTGCATCAAAGAGCCTTTTATTCCTGTGAGTTAACTGCCAGACATGTATGCTAATGTGTGTCATGTACTCTAGTTATTCAAATAATAATACTAAAAAATACCAAGGTAATTCCAAAGTGTGTAAAACTAAAATTAAATAAAACAAAACAAATAGTTAAAAAATGATAAATTGCACAAAGAGGACTTGAAGGAAGAGAAGGCATGTGTGACCATATAAAAAGTGTTTAATAAAATAACAACAATAAAAAAGTAAGAGCTTTCATCTTTAAAGAATCGAGGTTTTACCAGACTGAAAATACAATGCATGCATCCATTTAAATATTCACTGAATGAAATATAATTGGTTTAAACGATCACATGACTAAAAAGCTTTCACTCTCAACTTTTTCATATAGCACTTTAAAACAGAAATATTTTAACCAAAATGATTAGTTACTTTTAATATAATTTGCCCCTTTTATTCCAAATAATCAAGATAGTCATCCCTACTGCCAGACTTTAATGAATAACATGCAAAATCCAACAAAGTGATTTTTTAAATCTACACATTTAATAAAATGTCTATATAAAGTGTTAAGAATATCTTTATTTTTTTTAATATGGTCTGCCATGTTCTGAAATTATGTCCATTAATCTATGACTGGTTTTCCTTTCATAGAAAGTTGACACTGAGAACAATTAACAAAATACACAACAAAAACTGAATTAGAAGTAAATGTGCCAGGTAAAGAATGCACTTTGGTAGTGTTTACACAACAAGTAATAAGACTTTGATTACACAATAAATAATAAGACCATGGTTAATATATCTACAGGCCGAACAATTATGGGCTTAAACATTCCTTCCTTCCCTTTTATTAATAGTAGTGTTATTCTCCAATATGTCTCCAGTATTATGCCCCTGCTTATTGATAAACACAGGTTCATCGCCTACTGTCCTCAGTACTTCCTCACTAGTATTAAACAGCCTCCAATTATTAATCAATATGTGCTTAATATTAATATTATAAGAGTCAAAATAATGGGTTATCACATACATTGTTGCATTCCAGTTTATCCCAAGCTCCTAATGGTAGATCATCATAAACTCTATCAAACTGAACTTCTGGATACTTTCTAGACAGAAATCTCTGTTTCAAGTTCTCTTCTAATTTATTAATTCTACCTTTGTAATTAGTATGATGTTTCACTCAAGGCTACATTACCTTTATATATATATATATATATATATATATATATATATACATATATATTTACATCATTACTTATACTACTAGAAAATCCCCAAAACTCCACCGCTTTATTTAAATTGCTTTAAAAAGATGAAAATCTGATTTGCTTCCATTTCAATTGTGGAAAATATCACCAATAAAACAGATAACAAATGTACATACTTAAAGTCATGATTAGTACACAAAGAATGCTGTTTGTAGTAAACCATAACCAGATTAACAAAATTTGGGGGCATATTAACCCCCATAGCTACTCTCATCATTTTTTATTAAAAAAGGTGTCATGAATACCATTTCTTTTAAAGCCACATCAAAGAAATTAGGCACAGATTCCAACATAGACCCATTAGCAAATATTATTGGGTAAAAATGAGAGTCTACTTCATTGTTGTGTACATCAGGTAATCATCACCCCCTTTATCCCATTTTCTTGCAGAAGTTCTTGCTCAGAGTCTACTTTTAATGCCACATCATCTGCATACAGTAACTTTGTTGATCTGTCCCTCAAACCTGTTTGCTAATGTAGTCCATCACCAGCTGAACCCTGGTGCACACTCACTTCCACTGGGAACCACTCTGTGAGGCTGAACACTGTCCTTACCTGAGTCATTGGGTCCTTGCACATAGCTGCACTAATTCTACCAATGTTTCTGGGACTTTGAACTACTACAGTACTGCCCAAATCAGCTTTCTTGGAACCTTGTCATATGCTTTCTCCAAGTCTTGGAATGCCCAGTTGGACTCTTTCCTCATCTCTAGCTTCTTCTCTGGTATCTGTCTCATTGCAAACATCGGGTCATTTGTGCTGCATCCTGATCTGATTTCAAACTGCTGATCTCCCATCTTACATTCTACTACTCTGCGCATCTGGTTATAAATCACTCTCTCCACAACTTGTATGCAGTGTGTTAGGAGTTTGATGCCTCTGTACTGCCACAATTGTGGATGTCCCCTTTGTTCTTGTACACTGGCATGAATATGCTTATTCTCCAGTCATCTGGATGACACCGTTCTCTCCACACTGCTATGAGCACCCTCAGGATCCATTTCCTTCCTATCTCACCCAGCATCTTTATCATATCTGATGTTACCTCATCTGAGCCTGCTGCTTTCACTGACTTCATTTTCTTTGTGCTATTCTTACTTTTTCTAGGGTAGGTGCCTCTTCTTCTCTCATTGTAGGCTGCTTTTGGGGCAGTACAGCTTCTGTGGGGTTTTCTTCATTCAGAAGCTTCTGGAAATACTCCTTCCATCTGCCTTTATATCCTGTGGACTTGTTAGCCGGTTGTTGCTGGTATCGCTTATGAAGGGCAACTGACTATCTTCTTATCTTTTTGTCTTTGCCTTGTAACCTGATGTAGTTTCTTTGTACCACCTACCAAGTCACTTTTCAGAAGCTGGTAGAGTGCTTTTGATGCCCTCCTCTTTGCCATTGCAACTCCTTTCTTAGCTTCTTTGTTAGCCAACCAGTATTCCTTCGTAGCCTAGTCAGCCTTTTTTATCTCCCATTTTTTTTCTGCACTCCTTCTTTCTTTTGATCAGTTCCTGGACTTCTGCATTCCATCACCAGCTTTCCTTATGTACCTTATTTCCATACCTGGCTCAGCCACTTATCTCTTTTTTAGTCCTAATGCATGCTGCTTTGAGGTGCTGCCATTCTTCTTCAACTCCACCTATTTTCCCCTCTTCATGGGATGCTAGAGCCCGGAGTAATTATTCCACCTGTTGTACTTTCTCTCCAGTCAGCTTCCAGGTTTTCAGCCTGGTCTCTGTTGACCTTAGAGACTTCTCTGACCACTGCTTGCAGCTGATTGTGGCAAACAGTGGGCTGACTATTTAACTGGAGATGGCTTTGTAATCATGGATTCTACCCCAGTGCCTTTTCCTTACTAGGAGAAAGTCTACATGAGTTGCATGTTGGCTACTCTTGTATCTCATCTTGTGACTGTCTCACTTTCTGAACCATGTATTGGCTACTAACAAGCCATTTGCCAGACAGATGTCTAGAATGGCTTATCCATCTTTATTCCTGTTGCCTGACCCATGTGGACCCAGACTGTCTTCATATCCTGTTCTGTCTGTCCCAATATGTGCATTCAAGTCACCCATTATCAGCACCAATTCATGTTGTCCTACTTTGTCTAGTAGGTCCTGCATTTGCTGTCTGAATGCACTCTTTTCCTCACTATCACAACCCTGCTGTGGGGCATAGGCTGAGATTATGAATACTGCCCTATCATTACACTGGAGTCTGATTGCCATGAATCTGTCACTAATTCTGATGATATCCCTCACTGCCTTCTGAAGCCTCTTTCTCACTACAGTTCCCAAACCATTTCTATTCTGTCCCCCTCCTGAGTAATAGACTCTGAATCCCAAGCCAAGTGGCTTTGCTGCACTGCCCTTCCATTCTCTGTTGGATACATACAATGTCCAGCCTCCTCTGTATCATCATGTCATCCACTTTCAAGCTGTGTCCTGTCAGTGCACCTACATTAAATGTAGCAATTCTCAGTTCATGTTTGGTAGGCTGATTGATATTATGTCCAACTTTCGCTCAGCAGACCTATCCCAGGTAACACAGTCTGGGCAAATTGACACTAGCCAGTCAGCAGCTTATTTACCCAGTGCTGCTGGGCTTTATGGTGGGCAATACGTGCACATACACCCCTTCCACCATTATCATGGGTCCCCGGCATAGGTAGGGTCCTCAGCCCACGTATCACTGGTAACTACTCATGCCCATTTTGGCGACATTAGTTAATATGACAAAATCACCTAGAGCCTGCACTGTTGGGTAGCTAGCCTTGCTATGGCATGCAGTCTGTGATCCATGTTATCCTATCTTAAGGATACTGTGCACCATGTTATTCATGAGGATATTGCCCAACACTGCTAGCCTGTCCATGAGGACAGGGTAACTGTAATAATTGGTCTCATGATGGCTGTGGTGATGCACACACTGTTTTCATCTCTAACTTCATATGCAGGATTTCCAGGGCAAACTTCAATGCCCAACCTGGGTACATAAAAGGAGTAGTCACGTAGGGGGAACATTGGAAGGTACACAGTCCTCACCTGCATCAGGATGTTCAAGACACTGTGTATCCCCTTCTTATGGGTGGCAATGATAAAAAGGCAAAAATAAGCTAACCACACTGCTAAAGGAGACTCGCAAACAAAACAACCAAACTGAGAAAAATAATTGTGAATCAACCAGCATGGTCCAGGCAGGATAAACTTCTGTTGAACACCAAGAATATATAAAAAACAGTTTACTGAGGAAGGTTAGCACTTTCACGGGGTTACTGTGTCATCAGACCGAATACAAAAGTATGTGAAATCACCAGAGATATTTAAAACATAGCACAACCAGTCAACTAAAACTAATTAAAAAAGACCACTCAAACAATCAATCTCCCTTAAACCAGCCCTACTGAGTAGGCAGTGATATGGGTTATATCACTTTTTAGTACTTTATCAAAAAATATTTGCACTTAATAAACTGTTGTACTGTATCTTCTTTTGCAATTTACATCTCACATAGCTCTCAACTGCCCAGATTTTTGCAGAACGTCCAGATTTCTGCTTCATATGTTTGATCTATTCCTTATACAATGTGTGGTTTTCTGGCAAATCCTTGAGCATTGACATCACTAAATAATGACACGCATTTGAGTTTCAGACTTCATATCTATCAGGAAATGCATGCTTGCACAAAATCTTTAATTTTATCAACTTTCTAAGTTTATAGGATCAATATTTAAAACTTGTCCCTATTTTGGGCCTTTGTGCCACCATTATTTTTGACTTTGTCCAGATTTCTTGTGCTAAGAGATTGAGATATATGACCCATCTTAGCACAGTATTTGGACTCATAGTTTTCTGAAAGTTATAGCTTCAAAACATTTTAAAAACAAATAAAAAAATGTATTTTTGCAGGGAGTTAAGCTCCCTTTCACTAGCCATGTAGGAGACCCCACACTCTTGTAAATTGTATATACCAACTTCGTGGCTGCACCATGGTGGAGAAAAGGGCAAAATCCTTGAAACTTGTCCTACCACCTCATACTTTACTGCACATTACAGTAATACTCACATCAAAAATAATTTCTAACTAAAGACCATTATCAAAATAGCAGGCATTAAAGTATAGGTAGACATTTTCTGTGGCATGATACAGTCTTTCCTTTTTGTTTCTATACCTCATTGATGTTCTTAACTGGCAATTTATTTAACATAATCATACATAAGAATTATTGACATTACGCTATATACTCTAAACTTTCCATTTCAATGTTATGGTTTTCTTTAAATTCCTTTTTAAATTTACCTATAACAAAATCCAGCAAAAATCCTTCTTAATTTTTTCATAACATTCTTGTCACTTTGCAACTTTTCATTATTCAGTTTCTATAGCAAAACATTTTTAAATTTCACTGTCTCCCTCACAGTGTCACTGTTTTCCTTTTTAATACCCTAACAGAATACTAAAACCTATTATGTTGTACGACGTTTTCCTAACAAATTGCCTTTTTGAAAACTACTGTCTTGTCTTCATAATCCAATAATTGTATACTGATAACAGATACACAACTAGATTTAATAATCCAAGACCTTTTTTTTCCTCTCTTTAGGATTAACTTAATAACCTCATATTACAGCAAACATTAACTCTAAGAATTATTTTTCTTTAATTGCTGGAAACATAAAAAGCTCCCCCATATAAATTAATTTTCTAAGCAGTAGTAAGTACATTAAACATACATTTTTTCTAAAGGTCAACATAAATATTTCCTTAAATGCGCATATTAATTACACTTTTTTCCTAAAGGTCAACTTAAGTATATGCCCTAAAAGCAATGGCGTTTTCACTTCTTGGGGTATGTCTTCCAATTACTTTAACATGACATTGCTTTCTCTATATGTTAGTCTTAAGTTTACTACAATTGCTAATGTGGTATTTGCTCTTCACACATTTGCTCACTACCACTTGTTTGTAAAAGCTCTAACATCCACTAATTTGATCTCCCATTACTAATTAGCCCACAGAATACCTTATTCAACAAAACTGTATAGCTCTGCCAAAATCCTAAATCTAAACCACCCTTCTTGTTACCCTAATCTAATATCCCCTCATGCTACCTAACCAAAAGTCTCACTTCACACTTCCAAAACCTAAGAATCCCTTTCTGCTCCCTAAACATAAAATCCCTTTCCTGCTCCTGCTTCCTAACCCTGAAACTCCATTCCTGCTCCCAAAACTTAAAATCCCAAACCAGCTTCTTAGACCAAAAACTCCATTCCTAACTAATGTCTGAAACTAGAAACTCTGGCCCCCACACCTCAGCCAGTTTGCAACCCATCTTGTGATGTATGGGTTGACATTTAAGCTGATGAGTTTTCAATGATACCCGAATGGGGTATTGTATCGAGCCTTAGCCAGATCGAGGTAGGCTGTATGGACTGCCTTTCCTCATCAATGGCTTTGGTGACTGTTTCAAAAGTCAACCAAGTTTAAAAGGCATGATCTGCCTTTGACAAAGCCAAACTGGGTTGGATCCAAAGTCTGCAAATTCCTATGTCTTTATTTATGAGGTCCATTATGATCCTCTCCATGGCTTTGCAGATAAGGCTTGTCAAGCTAATGGGCGGTAATTTCCAGGGTCGGTGGAGGCACCGCTTTGTGAAGTGGTACCACAGTTGCAGTGCGCCACTCCTGGAGTGCGTATCCAGAGGTAAGACTTTGATTAAACAGCTGTCCTAGCTGTGGGTTTAATTCCTCATTGACTTCATGGAGCACACAGCCGGGGACACCATCAGGTCCCATGGGTGCTGCGTTTCTTGTTTCGGAGAGAGCAGTTCTCACTTGGGCTGGAGATGTTTGGGGGCTACAATCGTTTGGTATAGATATCTCTCCTTTTGGGGAGGGGAGAAGTTTGCACTGAACCTGTCAGCCAGTATGTTGGCAATGTCTGTAGGATCAGTAATCTTCACATCATTTTGAACTAGCTCTGAGCATATCTGGGAGTTTCCTCCCAGGTTTCTAACATAGCTAAAGAAGGCCTTATGATTGTCTTTTGAGTCTTTAGCTATTTTTCTCTCGAAATTTGCTTTGGATGATTTTATGAGAGCTCTTAGTTTTTTACTTATAGTGATCAAGGGTGTCTTACCTTTTAAGGATTTTTGCTCTATCTTGTAGTAGCTTCCTCCTTTTGTTGTAGAGTTTGTTTATGGCTGGGGTCCACCAGACTGGATGCTTGCCTTTGGTACAAAGAGTCTTTGTTTGCTTGGGATTGCCTTATCCATGCAGTCCTGCAGGTGCTGGTAGAAGGCATTTGTAAGTGATTCAGCGGCTTGAGTACTGTTTTCCGCCGGCTCGGGGGCCTTAAAGGAGACCACACTAGTCTTTAGAAGTGTGAAGTCGGCTTTGAGAAGTTCTTTACTGTGGTCTTTTTATTTCAGGTGGGGTGGGATGAGGACCTCCAGCGAGATTAGTTTGTGGTCTGATCTCACCAGTGAGGGGTACACCTCGGTGTTGAACATTGTGCTCCCATGTTCGTGATGATGAGATCAAGTATGTTATCTCCTCTTGTGGGGATGGTGACTAGTTGTTCCATGGCATTTGAGTTTATGAATTCCAGGAACTTTTGGGCTAGGGTGTTTGGGCTTGAGTAGTGTTCCCAGTCTATATTAGGGTAATTGAAGTCACCTAGTATGATGGTGTTTGGTGATACATTTATCCCCTCTAGTGTTTTCAGGAAGGCCATGTGAGGTTCCTGAGTTTGTGAGGGTGGCCTGTAACATGCTACAATTTGCAGAGCAGTCTTGCCTATGGTTAATTGCACCTGGATGGTCTCCGATGCATCGTGCGTTGCCACCAGTCTTGAGGTGTGGGTGTCCTTGATGAATATGGATACCCCCCCCTCCTTTCTTGGTATTGTCCAGATTTTGGGGCGGAACGCATGATATGAGGTAAAACCTGATAGCGCGGGGTGCTCTCAGGAGCCTTGAACCAGGTTTCTGTCACAGCACAGACATCGATGTTCTCCATACTGAGAAGGGCCTCGAGTGCGTGCATTTTGAGATTTAGACTTCTGGCATTGAGCAGCATTACCCTTAGTTTTTTTCCTTTTTTGTGTTCTAGGGTGGTAGGTTTAGAATTTGAGCCTTGCCTAAAAAAGGCACTATGGGGGTGGCAAGAGCCTTTGCCAATATCCGGAATCCCAGGGTGACAGGTGCAAGCCGTCCCTTATGAAGCAGCGTGGCTTGTCCAGCATGTCATCCCAGGCAGACAGACACTGGATCCCCTTTGAATGACACCAGTGTTTAAGCCAATTGTTAAAGCTGATCATCTTATCTCTGTATTGTGGCATCATTCTTGGTGAAGGTAGGATACTGCTCAAGGTCAGGGTCATACCTGTCTGGGCTACATAATCAGAGAGCTCCTCAATGTCTCTTTTCATGTAGTCCAAGGAGGTGCGTCTCAGGTCGTTTACACCAGCATGGACAATGACTGAATCATATTTGTACCTGCTGTTGAGAGACCTGAGTGCTTGCGTTATGTGGCGGATTCTAGCGCCCGACAGGCAGCTTACTGTGACCTTCTCCTTACTCAGTCTGGTGAGCGGGGCGTCAGTGTGTCTGACTATGGAGTCACCAATGACTAGTGTGTCTGGCATTGTGTTTGGCCTTAAGGGCTGTGACTGTTTGACACTCTGACTGTGAGGTCTATGTGTTGCAGGTGTTGTGTTCTGAGGTGGTGGTTGTTTGGGTGTCTGCTTTGGTGGCCTCTGCTGTTTTGGTAGATTTTTGATCAGAGCCTCCGAGTATGTCTTTGTGTGTTTATGTGTATGATTTGAGGTTGTAATGGTAATATGTGAGACTGGGTCTATAGTGTGTGTGGTAACCTTCTCCTCCTGACTGGTCTTGCCAGTCCTATGTTGAGAGAGCTCAGCCTCCAGTTTGGCCGTGTAGTTGCATGTCGCATGTATTTGTGTTTTGTGGGAGGAGGAGAGGGTTGTCTGTGTACATGAGGCAATTGTAACATTGCCTCAATATTCCCAGGTTCACCAGCTGAGCAGGAGAGGACACTAGCAACTGATCCCTCGACATGCTAGAAGGAATAGACAAAAAACTTTAAAAAAGATTCCGGGGGCGTGGATGACCGAGAAATGGGGGGTTGCCTTTTTGGGGTACTATCTATGACAAGAGTGCCGTATCAAGGTAATAAGTACTGTAGGAGCAAGTGCTACGTTTAACAGATAGAGAATAGTCTACTTGGAGTCAAGTAGAGATGATCTTTTAATTATAGGATACGCTGATTAGATCAGTAGTATAGTTCGAGGAAGGTAGTTTTAAGGGAAAATTTGAAGAGTGGACTTTAGGTAGCCCGAATAGTTTAAACCTGCTTAACCGGCTAGTGTGCAACAGTAGCAACTCCGCGCTAAATCGGCCTAAATCGGGCTAAATCGCTAAAGCGTGCTTTATAGCAGGGGCTGGAAAAGACAGGAAATGACCCAAATTGGCCAACAAACCACAAGTCACTGCCCTAAACCACTCCTCCGAGGACAAATGAAGGAGTTATGGAAATGACCCTAGTGGCCAATAAAACTACAGTTTCAAGTCAGTAACCACCTCTCCGGGGGGCAGGGAAGCTGCTCAATGTTAGTCACTCCCACTGATAAACACAGAGACCCTCCTTCAGCCCAAGCAAAAATGGCCTCACAGAAACTTTCAAACAGTTCAGGAACAGCAAGCCTGTAACTGAACTTTTTTAACTCTCAGAAAAGTGGGAAAAAAGCAAGATTTTTTTTGTTTTTGTTTTTTACAGAGATAGCAGAGGTTCACAAGTAATATCAAGTTATAACAGTGCAGTAAATGACCCCACACAAGAGTGCTAGGTCAAGTGCATAAGAATTATTGACATTATGTTATATACTCTAAACTTTCCATCTCAATGTTATGGCTTTCTTTAAATTCCTTTTTAAATTTACCTATAATAAAATCCAGCAAAAATCCTTCTTAATTTTTTTCATAACATTCTTGTCACTTTGCAACTTTTCATTATTCAGTTTCTATAGCAAAAAAAAATTAAATTTCACTGTCTCCCTCACAGTGTCACTGTTTTCCTTTTTAATACCCTAACAGAATACGAAAACCTATTATGTTGTAAGACGTTTTCCTAACAAATTGCCTTTTTGAAAACTACTGTCTTGTCTTCATAATCCAATAATTGTATACTGATAACAGATACACAACTAGATTTAAAAATCCAAGACCTTTTTTTCCTCTCTTTAGGATTAACTTTATAACCTCATATTACAGCAAACATTAACTCTAAGAATTATTTTTCTTTAATTGCTGGAAATATAAAAAGCTCCCCCATATAAATTAATTTTCTAAGCAGTAGTAAGTACATTAAACATACATTTTTTCTAAAGGTCAACATAAATATTTCCTTAAATGCGCATATTAATTACACTTTTTTCCTAAAGGTCAACTTAAGTATATGCCCTAAATGCAATGGCATTTTCACTTCTTGGGGTATGTCTTCCAATTACTTTAACACGACATTGCTTTCTCTATATGTTAGTCTTAAGTTTACTACAATTGCTAATGTGCTATTTGCTCATCACACATTTGCTCACTGCCAATTGTTTGTAAAAGCTCTAACATCCACTAATTTGATCTCCCATTACTAATTAGCCCACATAATACCTTATTCAACAAAACTGTATAGCCCTGCCAAAACCCTAACTCTAAACCACCCTTCTTGTTACCCTAATCTAATATCCCCTTATGCTACCTAACCAAAATACTCACTTCACACTTCCAAAACCTAAGAATCCCTTTCTGCTCCCTAAACATAAAATCCCTTTCCTGCTCCTGCTTCTTAACCCTGAAACTCTATTCCTGCTCCCAAAACTTAAAATCCCGAACCAGCTTCTTAGACCAAAAACTCCATTCCTAACTAGTGTCTGAAACTAGAAACTCTGGACCCCACACACTCACTCCCTCACCCCAGCTATTGCTCTTACCTCACTCAGACTCAAAGAATATGCTCAGGTAAGCTGCTTGACTGAGCTAGTATTCATATTCAGGTATGAATGACTACCTATCTAAGCTGCAAAATGCTTGAGTCCATGGCTTTGAGACAGTAGTCATCAAGTGCTTGGAACTCAAGCACTTATAGAACATGTATTATTTCTAATATAGAATTCAATTTTCTTGCAAAATACACTCCTCCTAATTTCCTTACATCACCATAACCTTTACTATATTCTGTGTTCAATCTTAATCCTACACAATCAAAAGTTCATCTTCTACTTTTATTATTTTTTTTGCCCATGCCTTGTTATATAAAAAAAAAGAATAAAACAAAATAAAAAAATAAGCACTCCACATAAGAAAGTACTATTTCATGATTGCTTTATCTATTATTATTTTCTGTTTAGAGACACCATAACTGTATTCATAACCATATAAATTAATACTCCATGACTGGGCACTCCTGTCAAGTATCTTTATTGATTTTAATTTTTTCAACTGCCCTTCTATTTACTAATACTTTAGTCCATATACTCCTGTAAATATCTTTAAAAATAATCACTTTCATCCCTTTTCATGTGTACTAACATTTTACACAACCATTTATGCTCAGTGTTATTAAATGATTTTATTATATCACAAACTATCACCTTTCCTTCTAACTGCATTTTGTTTTTACTAGCCACTATTTCCTTTACTGTGACTACAATATTATTCACTTTGTTCCTCTTATTCCATTTACACCTTCCTGAAAATCATCATCCATTACAACCTCAAACATATTTGTGTATTATTTTCATTAAAATCTTATAAAATACTCATTTTTTTGCAAAATATTTAGTAAGATGAAACATACTTTTACATCCCTGCATGCTGAAGATATTGTCAATCCTCCTTTTAGCAGCTCTAGGAAATACATTTTTCTTCTATTACTATTTTTATAAAACTTGTACCACCACCCATCATCATCAGGTGTACTCTGTGCTCTTCCTAATTTATAACCTCTTCCAGTTCCTCCATTGTTATGTAATTTAGCATACTTTTTACTTCTTCATCTATCATTTGCAATTTCCAGTCTAAATCTGTTTCTTTCTTTTCTCACAATGGATATTTTAACACATCCTACCAAACCATTCATTAAATTGTCTTGGTGTTTAACAATAATACCTTTACTCTGTACCACTTCCAACATAAAGCTATCTTCTTTTCTTATAATTTTATCAAAAATGGTGTCACTTCTTCTGTTTTGCATTTCAATAAAAAACATTGTCATGAAAGCCTATCCTATATTTTTTCTTATTTAATTCATATAATTCACTCTCTTCCTTACACAGTCTGTTTTTTTTTGTATGCTGTCTTTGCAAATGTTTTGATCCCCATAATCCCCTAACTTATATATAGCAACTCCACAGTCATATTACAGTAGAAAAAAGGGGAAAATACTGAAAGTTGACTATCAGCTTGAACAATCCCAGACACTGTGGTAAAGCAAAAATGTAATATTATTTAAAAGTCTATAGGAAATCTAATATTGATGCTCATGAAATAATACATTTATCCCAGTGTTCTAAGTCTTAATATGATAGAATAAGAGAAAGATTTGTTAGAGCTATTAAATTATTATTTGAGAACATTTGTGTTTAGATGAAGTGACAGTTTGATTTACTGAAGGTAACCCTTATGTACACACACACACACACACACACACACACACACACACACACACACACACACACACACACACACACACACACACACACACACACACACACACAAAGGCATGGGCCTATGACATTACATTGAATGACCACATCCACAAAGCAGATAATATCAATCCCAAAAAATCAAAAATCACCTCAATGAAAACAAACCTAAAAAACATAAAAACCTAATTTTATCCAGGGTACAAGCTCCCCTGCCTCCTGCACACTCCATGTGAGGGGGGAGGCACCACATCCCCTGCTATTTAAATATGCCAAATCCAAGATCACACATTGGTGGGTAAAGGGCAAATTCCCATTTCCTGCTGTATCACAGCCTCACAGAAACAGAAACCTGCATTTGTCAATCCTGTGAGAGTCCAGTCTTACAAGCTGGTAAAACAAAATGCTTGATCCAATTATGTGTATGTGTGTGTAGAGGTTTGGATCACAATTCTGGAAGGCATGCAGTCGAATGCCAGTTGTTCAATTGTGTGGTTTCTAAGTTGTCATAATCTCGAACTGAAAGTGGTCGAGTGTATATTAGTGAAAGTAGGTATACATTTGCTAATATAAACTCAGCATTTTGAATGGTGATCAGGGTAATCAGTCTGGGTAATCAGTGGTGGCTGGTGACTTCAAATCAAACGGGGGCTGCAGGAGACAGCTGAATGGGTGGGGTCAATGTGAATGGGTGTGTCCAAATAGAAAGGGGAGGAGCCATGTTCAAAACCACAAAAACTGTAACTTTAATTAAATACACTGCCCTGGGTGCTAAACCATCATTATGATAGTCCAATCAAGACAAAATTAAGTGTAGAAGAAAACAAATATTTCAATGCATTGGCTGCATGACAGCTTACTTAATATCTAGATGGAATCAAAAAGGTTGTGACGCATGGAAAAATAAATTAATTTTTAAATACATTACTGGAATGCCAGTCAAAATCAAGTATAAGAAAAACAAGCAGCACTCAACTCAAACCACTTCTCCTTGCACTGCAGTTCTAATTATAATTTATAGTCAGCTTTATTAAAGTACCAAGTAACATGCTGAAATAAGCAATCTCTGTGATACCCCCACTTTTATAAATGATTCTTATCCAGAAAAGACCTGCTGCCTGACAACAACTATCAACTTGTTTTATGGGAAAACATGATCAAAGTAAAAAAATGACAAACAAACAAGAAACAAGCTCAACATCTATTGGTTAATGGATTACTGCACAGGTAATGGACCACACATGACAGATTGGTATTCTGTTTAGTTTGTAGGTAAAGCCTGCAAAGATAACTGCAAATCTCCAACTAATGTAATGAGCTTCTTAAAATAATATAATCCTGTCCTTTATTACAAATACTGTCATGTGCATTTCAATACCCAAGGCTTATACATTATCTGGTTATGTAAGTATTCTCTGCATGGCAACAGCAGAAAGGCTTTCAAGGTTGGCAATTCTTTAACAGTATCCTTATTAAAGCTTACTTGCATCTTATAATCTCAGACAACCTTACCTGATGGTCATTAAAGCATTGTTACTTAAACACAGAGCAACAGGCACTTTCTGAATAATGATAAGTATAAATCAGCAGTATAAAAATATGACAGAAACCAGAACATTCTGCAACATCAAGGACAGATGAAAAGCCACTGTAGTACTTCTGTCTACCTTGGATGGGGTGATACTCTGCACATTTACACTGCATAACTGCACCTTGCCTTGCATGGACACATCCAGAGTCACTACATGGGGGAGTGGGGTGCAACAAATATTTCTCAATTTGAAATGTCTCTGGCTGACTGTGATGGCCCTGACACATTTGTCATAGCTTTCAACCTCAGAGCAAGAAATCTGGACAAAGTTATACATATAAGTGGGACAAAGGCCCAAAAATAAGGACACTTTTTAAATATTGCTCTTATAAACTTAGAAAGATAATAGAATAGTAGGTCTTGCATTAATATGAATTTTCTGAAGGGTATGAAATCTGCAAATGAAATGTCTGTCATTATTTTCTAACTTCAGTCTTTAATGATTTGCCACTAATTTGCCAAAAAAAAAACACAATTTTATGAAAAACAGATCCAAAATGTAATGCAAAAATATAAAATAGCCACACAATACAGCTGGGGACCTGTCAAAGATGGGACACTTTATTAATATTAGTTTGCCACTAATTTGCCAAAACAAAAACACAATTTTATGAAAAATGGACCAAAAATGTGATGCAAAAATATAAAATAGCCACACAATACAGCTGGGAACATGTCAAAGAAGGGACCATTTTTTAATATTAGTACTGCTAACTTGAGCAGCTGACAAAATAAAATAATCTACATGCATTTCTGAAATAAAAGTAATCTATAACTCTGATTATTACAGTTATTTATTAATTGTAAACCCTTCATGTTTTCTTCCAAAACTGCAATTTTGCAGAGGGATTGTTAGGGAAACAGCAACATTTTGAAACAAATTTGGGGACAGTTGAGAGGTTTGGATATGCCTAATTCTATAAAGCAATTTATTTGCACATACCTCTCAACCTGTTAATGCAGGAAATCTGGACAAGGCCAAATATATTGGGGGAACATATAAACAGTACTAAAAATTGCTCTTGTATAAACTGAGACAGTTGATAAAATAACAGGTCTTGCTTTAGCATGCATTTTTTCTGGTGGTTATGAAGTCTGAAACTCAGTGTTTGTCATTATTTAGTGACTTCATTCCTAAATTATTTGTCAGAAAACCACAAATTTATGAGGAACAAACCAAAAGTAAGAAGCAAACATCTATTCATTCTGCAAAAATATGGACAGTTGAGAGGTATAGTTCAGCCACAGCTGTCTGAGTTTGCTGCTCTTCCCCCTTCACAAAATCATGGTCGAATGAATCCTTCCACCCTGCAGCCATTCCAATGAACCATTACTTGGCTATTTCACCACATTTACCATAAACACTAATGTGCATACTGCTTTACTTCTGCGATGATTTGGACTTCATTTGAAAGTTTTATTTTGCATTTTACAGTGCAAACTCTAATGGATATCTGCTAAACAAAGCAATGCAGTCTCGCAATGAAAACGGACTTAGCATTAAAACTTCTCTGCCCTTGAAACTCACATTCATTGAAACAGCATTGAAACCCACATTCAAAGAAAATACATTTTGCCAGTGGCAGATAAAGATTAATTTTTTGGTTTGGGCTGTTTTCAAATCACA
Organism: Protopterus annectens; assembly: GCF_019279795.1. Taxonomy (NCBI): domain Eukaryota; kingdom Metazoa; phylum Chordata; order Ceratodontiformes; family Protopteridae; genus Protopterus; species Protopterus annectens. The sequence goes on along the minus strand of NC_056743.1, from coordinate 1,666,851,164 downwards.
GGTCCCTTGCACATGAAACATACACATACTCTTTCATACACCTTCCTGATTGTATTAAATTATATTCCTTGTACAATACAGTGCAGTTTTAGATGGCGTTTTAAATTTATTGTTTTGAACATTTTTCCAGTAAACAATGAAACAAAATGCATGCACCATTACAGACAAAATTGCCCAATTCAGAACACTTCCATCATAAAAGTCTCCTCAAACTTATACATTCCATCAGTATCAGTACATATGCACAATCTCTGAAGAAGTAAAGGTCATCTAAATAATTCCACATTAAAGAGATCTGTAACTAATGAAGAGGTTGCTGCTAGCAAACAACTTTATATTTCATTGTTTCATCTACAAATAAAGTGCTTGTTGCCCTTGAAGAATAAATTGCCTATCTTACACTAAAAAAATGATAAGCTAGTAATATTGCAATAGGGAATGGATGGCAAACTGATAAGTTCATAGTTACTAGGTATCTTCCCCAAAAAGAAGCACAGCACCCACCACCTTTACAACACAGTACACTATCAGCAATGCTTCTTTCTACTGTGGGAGTTGAACCCACAGCCATCTGCAACAAAAGCAAATACACTACCTGTTGTGCTATTAACAATGCAAGCTGACTAAGCTTAAGCAGCACTCAGCTCCTTGTAAAATCTACTCACTCAGCTGTATTTCTGAACTTTGCAGCACAAGAAATCTGGAAAAAGCCAAAATGTATTGGTGAGACAAAAGCCCAAACACCAGGGACACATGTTAAACATTGCTTATATAATGTTGGATAGTTGCTAGAATAAAATACTGCATTGCCACCATACATTTCACAGCCAAGTCTTGAACCCAGGACCCTGTGCAAAACAGTCAGAGCAACATACCATTATGCCAAAGCAGCTGTTTTGTGAAAGAGAGGCAGACTGAAACTTAAATGGCTACCATTTAGTGAATTCAGTTCTCACCATAGCTGTCATCCTCTTAGCACAGAACACCTGAACAAAGCCAATAATGGGGGAATACAGCCCCCAAACATATTCAGTGAATTCAGTTCTTACCATAGCTCTCAACCTTAGCACAACAAACCTGAATGAAGCCAATAATGGGGGAATACAGTCCCAAAAATAGGGACAGATTTCAAATATCCTTCTTATAAACTTAGAAAATTGCTAGAATAAAAGCTTTTGTGTTACTGTGTACTTTCTGAAGTATATGAAGTCTGAAATTCAAATGCTTGTCATTTTTAACATTTGTTAATCAGGAAAGTCTGACTTGAAACAAAAGCCAATTTTCAGCAGAGGCCCAGGGAGAAACACTCCAGACAGACAAATGTCTTTGTAAGATGGGAGGAAACCAAAGCGCATCCACATAAACACAGGGAAGACATGCAGATTCCACACAGAAGGCACCCAAGCCTAGAATCAAACCAAAAAACCTGTAGCTGTCATGCAATAATGCTACCACTGCACCAATGTACTACTGATTTTGTAAGAACACAACAATACAGAAACCACAGATTTTATGAGGAACAGAACAAGTATGAGGGAAAAATGTGTAATTTTTTTTGCAAATGGTGGTGGGTAGGGAATTCAGGCTCTTGACACCTGGGCCCAAGGTACATAGTTCAAGCCTGTTCTCTAGCCACCACCATATAGCACTTGGGGCATTTCAAAAACACACATTTCGTTCCCTACCTGAAAACAAGTAGTAACAATCCGAAAATGCTCCAGCCATGAGTCCCACACAGCTAACTGTCTTCCTGGGGATGATTTCTGGCTCCAATGTCTTCCTGGGGGCTCGCTCATGCAAGAGCAGGCTCCAGCCTGTGGACATGTCTGGATGTCTTCCATTCTGTGCAGTTGTCACCCAACAGACTTCTGGGCTGCAGGGCAGAGACAATCTTTCCTCCTATCCGGACTGCTGACAAAGGAGTCTGGAGTTCCACATCTGTGCAATCACGCATGCATGGAGGAGTTCTGGGACTCAAAAATTATTTTCTTACTTTGTTGTTTTTACAGCTGGTGGGGGGGGGGGCTGTAGTCCTGCAATCCTACAGCACGAGCCGCCCATGTGGGTAATTTACCCTTTTTCTCACTTTCTCATCTTAGTTTTAGTATTTATAATAAGCAGGGGATGTGGGGGTGCAGGGGAGCTTGCCCCCCTGGTAAAATGTAAAAGGACATACGGACTTTCAAAATCAAAATTCTGGCATGTCTAATGTCGATCGTCATGTTTATCACATTTGACATTCTGGCCAAATTTTTTTCATTTTCAAAATTTTTTAAATTCTTTTAATGAAAAAATGCTCTTTTTTTCAAAATTTTGATAGTAAACCTTGTGTGTATAGATATGTGTGTGTATATTTATAGATATACATATATATATATATATATATATATATATATATATATATGTATATATAGGTCCTAGTCACATTGTTGAAACACGGTCGGCGGACACGATTTAGCGAAAGTGCATTTTATCGAAAATGCACTTTCACTAAAGAGAGAGTGGAAAATTAAAGAAAACATGCTTGCCCCCCTGCATAACACTGATGTGATTTTTTTTTTTTTTATGTTTTTTTTTTTTATGTTATTTTCTTTAGCAAAAGTGCATATTCAACAATATGCACTTTCAACATCATGCACTTTCACTAATGAGTGTTATCGGAAATACAATTCGATGAACTGTGTTTTCGATAATCAGACAGTGACCCATATATATATATATATATATATATATATATATATATATATATATATATATATATATATATATATATATATATATATATATATATATATATATATATATATATATTGCTTTTGTGCCATCCTTCTCAGTTAACAGTCGCAGTCATTTATTTTTGCTCTTTAAACTAATACAACCATTCTATCCACGTTCCATTAAAGGGTCTCATACTAGGTTCTACTACAAGCACTCAAGTCCCAAAAACTCAAAACCAACTGTTTCAAGGCCAGGGGCTTGGGTATCTGTTAACTGAATAGGCTGCCTTTCATTCTTACTGTGTTCACCTGAACACATTATTTGAGTTTAATGAGGTAAGTGTGGCTACAGTGGAGAAGGGAGTGGATGGGTTATTTTAGGGTTAAGAGTGAGATGGGAATTTTAGGGTTAGAGAGTCAGAATAAATTCCATTCATGCTGAGCTCCATGTGTGCTCCACCTCTGAGATTCTAAATAGCAGTGCAGCCGTGGCCATTCTGTGATTCATTAGTCTTCTAGCTCTCTCAATGTATGAGTGATTAGAAGCTCCACAACAGGTTATATGAGGAACAATGGAGGACCAAGGCAAATGGAGACCCAGCAACATTTGTCTGGCCTCTGCCAAATCACTAAGAATATAATAGACAAGTTTTCACTTTTGAATGAAATCCACATTGCTGCCCCCTGCATGAATTAACAAAACATGACAAAAAACGACTTCCTTTAAGGTTTGAAGTAGCACAGACGATTAATGTCCCCAAATTAAACCATCACATCCTTTCTAGATTACTTCATGGCTGATATGATCTAAATTCCTATTTAGCCCATTCCATAAATTCCCATTCTCTCGCAGAAGCTTCAGCCACAAAATAATGCCACAGAATAATGTTTTATTTAAAAAAAGACATAAAACCATAAACATGTATTCAAATACTTAATGCATGTATTTCAAATAAGTATTAGTGGACCACCTACCCATTCTTTTTAACACTTCGATAGAGTGGGTGTGTGAAGCCAAGTCTGAGGCCTTCTCAAACCTGAAGGAATGTTATGAGACTCCAGCTGTAGGTAGCCCTTGCTGCTCAAGCACTCTGTTCAGGTAGATACCAGGATCGCTAGAAGTAATTTGAGAGCCATCTTGGAAACAACAAAAATAAATAAATAAATAAACTGTTCAAATTAAAATTGGAAGATAAAATTTGAAGGGCATATCCCCAAGCTACCTGAAGGCATAACATCATCAGCCTTATCCAAAAGGTCTTGCTCCTCAGTTCATCTTTGGTCTGTTTTAGACCTACGTATAAAAACTAAAACTGTTATCTGTGTAAAAGTTTTATTCTCCCATTTGAGAGAACCAAGTAACTCAATAATTCTGAAAACTGCCAAATGCATCCAAGCAATGAGGATCAAATGACATAACTGTGTTAGGATCAGGCAATAGTGTGCACTCCAAAAATAATTTACTTTAACAGGGTGCTGCTGAATGAGACTCCAACTGTTGGCATGACAGCATCTTAATTTAAACCAACCTTTAATAGTGCTCTCCAATAGCCAGTGATTTGTAATGCCTGTAATATTGAACATTCTGAAAAATAAACTTATTGCAGGTAAAATTTACATGAACCAATAGGGGGCTGCAGTATCAAGGTAAGTTGACAGGACCAAGTCTTGTCTTCTTTTCGGAGTGGACTGTAATCTTTCCTTGTGCTCTCTACCCAGGGGATTCCAAAACCAGGAGGTATTCACTCTTCTCCATTTATCCAGAATTCTATGGATATAGGAAAAAGCAAATCTGGTTATTTTGGAAGCTGTTTACCTGAATATTGTTACCTGCAATTGAGGCAGAGCATCAGCTAAAATGTTTCACTTCCCAGGAATATGTTCTGCACTAAAATAAAGATTTATTCTCAAACCGAGTAGCACAAGCAATCATAATACAGAAATGCTCCATAAGGATCTGGTGGATTTCTTTATTAGAAGTTTCCTTACTTATTCATTATTGTATCTGCAAATTACACTCTTATTTTTAAGCTACTTTGCCATATGAGAACTGAAACCTAAACAGGTATGACCTCTAGAAAGGTGATACAGTTCTTCCTTCTTTCCTGCAGATCAAGAAGTAGATCATGCGGCTGAAAAATACTGGCTATTGAAAAAGTGCCCCACACAAGAATAACCCAAATTTCCCTTGAATAACTTAAATACTTCAGTAGAAACCCATTGATCCTGCCAAAATTAACAAGCATTAAAATGCACTGCAGTGGCGCAGTGGAGCAGTGGTTAATGCTGTCACCTTACAGCAAGAGGTTCTCTGGTTCGATTCTCGGCCGGGGTGCCTTCTGTGCGGAGTTTGCATGTTCTCCCTGTGTTCACGTGGGTTTCCTCTGGGTACTCCGGTTTCCTCCCACATTCTAAAGACATACATCTGGAGCATTTCTCCCCAGGCCTCTGCTGAAAACAGGATCTGTGGAACCTAGTCGGACTTTCCCGGTCAACAAATGTTAAATAAATAAAAAAAAAAGAAGAAAATTGGGCCTTATGCAGAAGTCAGATCTTACTCTTTTTTTTTCTTTTTTTGTTTTACTCTGAATGTAGAATGCTTTTTAAGACCCCCCACACCAATTGAAGATCCACTAGAAAGTGAATGAATATCCTATATGCCACTATGGCTCTGCAGGTGAAATTCAATAGCCCTACCAACTCTGTAATTTGCTGATTTATCACTTTCTTGAAGGTAAGGAAATGTTTTACTCATGCAGCTATCTTCTCTAGCCTGGTCAAAAGTGAAAAAAGTTATGACCATCTTCACCTATTGTTGTTTGTCTTTCGGCTTTTCCCAGTAAGGGGTCACCACAGCGGAACTCTGGTCCATTGGCAGTAGATTTTTACGAAATGCTGAGGTGAAAGCTTGACACCCAACCTTCAAAGAAGGCATGACCATTTACGCATGCATGTCTTTTGAATGCTACCCAACCGTGGGGAGGACATGCAGACTCCACACAGAAGGCACTCCCAAGCTAAGCCGAGAATCGAACGGGAGAACCTCTTGCTGTGAGGTAACATCTCTACCGCCGTACCACCTCGGCTATCTATTACAGTCCCTAAAAAAACATGAATGAATTTGCAGATTGTGTCATGAATTAATGGATCACCCAAGACATCATATAGCTCCATGAAAGAATGAAGGTTCTCTTTGGCACTTGCATCTCCTTCCCCAATGGTTAAAAAAATTATTGAAGTAGTGTACTTCCAATGTTAACATTTAAATGGAATAGACTTTTCATACATGTCAAGCAGAGCACCTCACTGACCTTCTTCAAGAGAAAACTTGATGAGTGGATGGGAAATAGAAAATTCACCACAGGGATCACTCCAGTGGATTTACTTGACAGAGGCACTGGGTACTAAGGTCGGGAGGCATGATGCCAGGGTAATCCTATGGGCTAGGCTTGTAAACACTCCAAGGCCATTAGCCTAGTACACACCTATGAACCTATGAATGTATCACCATATGGAAGAAGTTAAGAGACAAAGGAGCACACATGGCAGATATTTCTTTCCATTAGGGACTGAGAAAGACACTCAAACTAAGAATGGCAATAATGGTTTAACTGAATCACATTCTAACATATTCAGATATGTGAGATTATAAGGAATTACAGGAAATTATAATTACAGGACATTTTGATAGAGATGATGCATGACAAAGATAAAAAAAATGTTAAAAATACATAAACCTTTTTGTTTCAATAAGAATGCCAAATCTAAAGGATCTGGTAACCATTATTATAATAGAAATGGGGTCATATCATGTATATTCATGACAATATGGCAAAAGCATGTAAATCATTATCCAATATATATCCAAAATAACATCATTATATTATGCAAAGATGATTTGAGAAATATGATTACTGAAATATGATTTACATAGGATGAGAAATTAATATTGGAAAACTAATTTTCAAAAAAAAAATTTATAAACTAAAACTAAGAAATAGATCTAAAGTGATATTATCATGATGGATAGAAAGATCTGGAAAATATTAATGAAGCATATTTTTAATAAAGCATACTTGTTTTAGTTTTTACTTGTTTTTATTGAAAATGTTTGAGGTCTGAAAAATGTTATTTTACAAGATCAGTTTTTTTCAAGCAGAGTTTTAGAGAAGATTTAATGATAGAGAACTTAATCTAGCTAATAAAATCTGAAGCTATAAATGCCTCAGCAAGGCATAGGCTCAGTCACTGACCTTGCTCAGTTTCTGTGAATTTACTTCATTTTTGTTTTTTTTTGAATGAATGAAAAGCTCTTATCTTCTGTTAATGTTGCATTCTTACCTGAAAGCTTATTTTTTTATTTTATTTATTAGTTTTTTTTTGTTTTTGTTTATTTAAATATTACTTTTTTTACTCTTTTATATTTCTTTTTCTTTTTTTATACTTTTATACACAACACAACACATACACACACACACGCACACACACACACACACACACATATATATATATATATATATATATATATATATATATATATGTAGATAGGGAGATATAAAAGGAGACAGTGCTAAAGAGAAGTCAACAAAACAAACAGTGAAAATAAGATAAGAGCTGATTATATGCTAGGATGAACTCACTCAATGATAACTGTACCAAAAAACTCTAACTCTGAAACATTGCAAAGTGGTGGCTTGTTAGATATGCTTAATTTTGATAACACTTATTGAAAACTTCAACAATGTATGTGTACAAACTTAAACAAATTGATTTTATCTACTTTATCTAATTGTGTTTTTTCATTAAAAAAAATTCAATTGAACAAAACTGTGTCTACTACAACAAATTCACAGTCTATTCAAATTCTTTGTTATGCACTGTCAAAACCTGCAAGAATATGAGACTATGAGAAGATTATAAGTCAGATGAGAAAGGGGGTTAAGGGATTTTAGATGCCATTTTAGTTTTGTCATTATCCAAGTCAAAAAATCAATGCAAGTTGAAATAAGTACATATGGTTCTTATTAAATGTTTAAATTAAATAATTATGTATCAATTAGTTATACTATTTTACTTTCTTTGCATATAAAATACTGTAGAAACACTTCCAAATAAAAGAAAATCTTAAACATAATACTGCATACTGTAGTAAAAACAATATTAACAATACTGTAAGTACAGTATAACAGTAACTATGTTCATACACCACAATAATACATAACAATACAGTTATGTATTTTGTAAAACTAAACTGTTTACTTTAACTTTTGTTTCACTTACATTTTTATTACCCACAAATGTTTTCCTCTGTTTCCAGAACTTTCAGAGACCAAACTTTCCCCACCCTAATGTAAACACCAATGTCATTTGCAACAGTAAGATGCTTTGCAGTTACTACTTTACAACACTGCAGCAGGCAACTGCTATAATACTAACGAGCATCCAATCAGATCACCCAAGATCTGATCTCTTAACACATCAAACCAATCAGATCAAATAAAAAGTTATAAATATAAAGGTGAAAAAGATTCTCAGGAAAGATGTCGCAAAGGTCACAAACAGGAAAAACAGGGAAAAGGAATTTACAACATAATTTTTTCATTTTTTTCATTTTTTAGATTTTTCTTTATTTTCTTTATTTTCATGTTATTTATTCATGTTTTCAACCATTATGCCTTACCTCAGTCCAGATGTGTCCATATGTCTGTATCAGTGGACTGCCTGTATTTATATTGATTTCAAAAAAAAAAAAAAAAAATGAGAGTTCATCAATGCAAATAAATGTAAGGATGTCACATAACATAGGATATGAAGATATTGTGATATAGATAATGTAATGTCAAATATAATTAAAAAAAATAATTAAAAAAGTGATGAAAATACTATATGTTAAAGATGGGATAGTATTGATGGCACTCAACTTCAGTAGAAAGAAAGAGCTCACTGGCCAAACTCAATCCATGATGTTTTCATTCAGCTGCTGAAGCAGCAAAAATCCAGGTTGGACAATATAACTAAACAAAATACCTGTAATGAAAATAATTATCATTGCAAAATTATTTGCTTCCTTGAACAACTAATAAAAATGGAGGATTGCTATTTGAAAAATCCCTTGATGTTTACGTATCATTAGTATACTGAAATATAATTCATTCACTTTATGTATACATTTGAATACAATCCATACTCCTAACCAATAGCAAGGAGAGAAAAGGGGATGTCATATGTGCATAAGAAAGGCCTGAATGGTCCTGTTAAAAGTAGCACCCTTGTTATTTAGCTTAAAGCAGCTATAATGTTAAAAATATGCCAACAGCATTCACCAGTTAACTGTTAACAAGCAGGATAGATGGATTGGATTATGGACCTTCCAGTCACCATAGGATGAAAGTTAGCTTGAATGCATACCCCACAAAATTAAACAAGTAGGTCAATAAACTAATCAAAAATGTAACTTACTGATATTGCCTTTATAGCCTACATTTTTATGATCCATAGATTTTCCTTCTGTCCCTAGCAAATAGGCAATGAGTAGAGGACCCCAGCTGCCACTGATCCTGATGTCCTTCCTTAAATAAAAGGCTTATGCAATAGGATTGCATATTCCAGAATACTAGGGTAGATATTAGTGCACAAATACAAACAATTACTGTATTTGAAATAGGTACTTTATAATGATAAACACTGAGTGCAGCATCCCTTCAGATTATAGTTTTAAATGATAGGCTCATTACTCCACTGGGTAAGCTTTGCTAGCTACAGTGTATACTTTTAATATTAATAGATTCCATAACAATTTTCCTAGGTCTTTATTCAATTTACAATGTTAACAGTAACACTGAAGGCAGCTATAATAGTAAAACTACAGAGCATTTGTTGGAGTTTTACCTTATGTATTACATAACACACTTTTTGTGCATTTCTTAAAGGGTGTAGCAATGTAAAGTATACCAATTGTGCTGTTACTGGTATGCATTTATTGTCAGTAGTCTGTTGTGTGGTGGAAGTAATAAAACAGGAAATTAAACAAAAGGGTCCGGGAGTAAGCCCAGAGGTACTCTGCAACTGATTACATTCTGCTCAGAGTGCTGATCTCATATATATATATAAATATATATATATATATATATATATATATATATATATATATATATATATATATATATATGGGTCTAGGTCTATTCACTGAAAGCACATTTCACTGAAACACATTTGACTGTGCTCATTTCACTGAAAGCTCAATTCACTGAAAACACAATTCACTGAAACACACTTCACTGAAAGTTATATATGGCCTTTTTTCCCACTGTAGTGTGACCCTGGAGTTAGAATATATAGTAAGGGGGTGTGGGTGGCACCGCCCCCCACATTGGTGGGGTGTGAGGGGCTTAGCCACCCACCTATTTTAAATATTTTGAACTATACAGATAGACACTTGCAATTTCAATAAATTACTCTTTTCTAAATTTAATATATATCCAAACCTTGTTATATATATACACTAACTCCAGGGTCGCACTACAGTGGGGAAAAGGCCACATATAACTTTCAGTGAAATGTGTTTAAGTGAATTGAGTTTTCAGTGAACTGTGCTTTCAACGATTTGTGCACCGTCATTTGACTTTCAGAGAAATGTGCTTTCAGTGAATAGTCCTAGACTATATATATATATATATATATATATATATATATATATATATATATATATATATGTATATATACAGTTTACTATTATTTCACCAGTTTAATATCTAAGTAATGATATATGGATTAACTATTTTTATGATTATATATTATGGAATAAAATTAATGGTCCTTCTCAAGTTGAAATATGCTGCAGCAATAGCAATCCTGTTATCAGATGCCATGTAAATTGGATCAAAAATCCATATCTAATTGTTAGGCAATGTTAACAGCAGTCCTGAAGATATGTGATATTACTGCACCAATTCTAAAAAGCAACTTTTAAAACCTTGTACAGATAATCAAACTTATAATTTGATAGTTGTTATAGGTTCATAGGTTCATACTAGGCTATCTGCCCTAGGGCATTTATAAGCCTAGCCAGAGTGTGTTTGGCATTTGCCACCCATTTTAAATTTATTTTGCTATGCCCTTTTTCGAGGTTAGTATACTGTGCCTCTGTCTAACAGTGACACAGAAGTGATACCTGGGGTAAACCTATGATCTCCCATCCACTCATCAAGATTCCTCTTGAAGAGATTCAATGAGGGACTCTGCCTAACCTGGACTGGGATTTTATTCCAGAGTGAAGGGAGCCTCTGGGTTATGAATCTGTCCCTCCAGCATGTCCTATTTATTTCAGTGCTGAGGTTCAAGTCTCTCAAGCACATAGCTCGATGGGATTTGGATTTTCTGAGGTGCAGCATGTCCATTAATTCCGGGTTGGACATGGCTTTATACGTCAGGCACAGATCGCCTCTGAGCAGGTGGTATGCCACTGAGTAGAGCTGGAGTTTCTTTAACTGGGCAGCATATGGCATCTGTTTGAGCCCTTTGATCCTCTTGGTGAGGTACTTTTGGGGTCTTTCCAGTTGCTGCAGGTGTCTGGTAAGGTACATCCCAAAAGGGGCATTGTACTCAATTATGGGCCTGATGAGGGATGAGTAAAGAGGCATGATGACCTCCCCAGATTTAGATGTGAATCCCTTCATGATTAGGTGGGCTATATAAAATGTTTTTCTAACCACTTTGGCCACGTGGTTTTCAAATGAGAGATTGCTATCAACTTGGGTCCCCAGGTCCCTAATTACTTCTTCCGTACTTAATGGATTACCACTTATGTGGTAATTTGCGGGCACTTTGTTTTTGCCAAAGGGGATGACTATACACTTTTTGGCGTTTAGCTTGAGGCCATGGCTCTGGCACCAGTTGTCTGTTTCTATGAGGCCCTTTTGTAGGATGCTTGTGTCAGCTGGAGAGTCAATTATGGCACCTAGATTGCAGTCATCTGCGAACTTGGTCAGCCACAGTCCTTCCGTGTTGACCTGTACCTCCAAGAAATATATACCGAACAAGAGAGGTCCCAGAACTGAGCCTTGTGGGATGCCACTTGTAACTGGTTTGGAGTTTGACATGGCTCCATCAATTCTAACCATGTGGGTTCTGTCCTCGAGCCAGTTTGCAATCCATCTAGTGACATAGGGGTTTATATTTAAGCTGGTGAGCTTATCTATAATGCCTGAGTGGGGTATTGTATCGAAGGCTTTTGTGAGGTCCAGGTAGGCTGTGTGGACCACCTTTCCCTCATCAATGGCCTTGGTGACTGTTTCAAAGAAATCGACCAGGTTTAAGAGGCAGGATCTGCCTTTAACAAAGCCAAACTGGGTAGGATCCAGTGTCTGTAGGTCCCCATTATCTTTATTTATGAGGTCCATGATGATCCTTTCCATAGCTTTGCAGACGAAGCTAGTCAGGCTTATGGGGCCATAGTTTCCAGGATCTGTTGAGGCACCACCTTTGTGGAGAGGGACCACTGTTGCTGTACGCCACTCTTTGGGTACATATCCTGTAGTAAGGCTGAGATTGAACAGTAGTTTTATGTTTGGGTTTAGCTCTTCTTGGAGTTCATGTAGAACGCAGCCCGGGACACCGTCTGGTCCCACTGATGCTTTTATCAAGTTCTGTTTTGACATTTATATATTGGGAACACATAATGTATTATTATTCATAAATTATTTTGTAAGAGGGTGCGCAGTAAATGGTTTGCCTTTCACAAGTTTGAATAATACCAAAATTCCTTCTTATTACCTACCTCTAAAGTGCCATTATTCTGTCATGTTTATTTTTCAGTCCCCTCAACTCCTGTATCTTTCCTGACAGTCAGTAAGGAATTTGTTTTTCACAGCATGAAGGCATTTGCCTGAGAAACGACTGACAGTTTCCTCTTAAAAATGGCAGCCTGCACTGATGCAATGGTGATTTTCATGCTTTCATGCCAACTCACCTCCCAACAACCCCACCCCAAACCACAGTCCATACCAGCCATTCCAGCTTCCACCTAGTATCTACTATTGACTTCTTGGCTGACTTACCTGTTGTGATGAAGATAACATTTCATACATGTTTTCCCTTGCTAGACTTCCATCCCATGAAGGCCATCCCTAAACATATGCTGTAAGAGTAAGATATACTTAGGCTGTCTGGGGGATCATTAGATCTTTCCCAAAGACTAGCCACATGGCTACCTTTTTAGAAGCGAGTGAGTTACAAAATATGCAACAGATTTATGAGATCTTCATTTATGTTAGAAACCAAAGTTCACGGCATTAACTTTAGAAGTAGATTGCAATATCATTTTATGTAATGAGAAACATGTAGTACCATATTATATGTGATCACAGGTAGGTCACAATCTCTGCAGTCTATAGTTGGGATATGTTGCTTTACTTAGTTACCCTATACAACAACTTGCCTTCTCTTTTCATTGCATCTGCAATATGTTTACTATCTGTAATATAATTTGCATATTAAAAAGATCCAATGACATATTTGCCTGTGGAGACATTCAGGTTGTTGAAATAAAGATGTCATATCTTTCTTTTTTGAGAAATTGTTTTCATACTGTTGTCTATAACTATGTATGGCAGCCTTAAGCACATTTGACATTTTAAAAATCAATTATGTAAAAAAAAAAATATATATATATATATATATATATATATATATATATATATATATATATATATATATATATATATTCACATCATAAGAAATAAAATAGGAAGGATCTTTAAATTCTTGTGTACTTTATCTGAATTAATGCCCCTATATCCTATTGACCTGCCAACAAAGGAGGAGGGGTAGTTGTTCTTGATAAAGATTTGTACATTACTCAAATGCAGTCATTATTGAATGAATAGAATACTTACCAGAAAATAACTTGTTTGCAAGTCAGGGGAATAACACGTAGAATTTCTATTATGCTGTTTGACCATCTAAGTAGTGGAATGATTTCTGAGGATTTGTTCAAATATTTTATCATTGAGCCCCCTTTATATCCAAATATATATGGGCTACCTAAAATACACAAGAATTTAATGATGCCTCCTATAGACCTATTGTCTCTAGTAAAGAATGGGCGACGGAGCCTCTGTCAGTTTATACAGAGAAATGTTACATTCAGTGTTGGCGACATGTAACAGCATACTGAAGGATACTAAAATGTCTTTGCTAATGTTATATAATGAAACAAAGGATATTGATTGTCAATATTTATTTGTTACACTACTGTCTGGGGGATTGAGAATAATTGAAGTTTACTGAACTCAAAGCAATTTTACACCAATGATAAAATAAATGTGCTATGCTCATTTACTGGAAATCATTTTAGAAAATAATCTGTTCAGCTTTAGAGATGAGTATTATCTTCAAAAAAATTGGTGTGGCGATGGGCACTCCATGTGCCAACACCTACACCAGTCTTGCATTACTTGAATGGGAATGTAACTCATTTTTATTGAAGGAAGAGTATAAGAAAAATTTGATTTGGTACACTCGGTTTGTGGACAACATGTTTTTTCTCTGTGGAGGCACACAGAGAGATCTTGATTCATTTATGGAGTACCTGCATACCACCACCTCCTTTTTGAAATTTACTAGTAAAATCTCATCAGAGGAAATAGATTTCTTAGATGTGAAGTTGAAGAAATCTGATGTGTTAAGAATTCATAGTAGTATCTATAGGAAACCAACTATAAGGAATGCCCTGTTACATAGGAACAGCATGCACCCAAAATTTATTGGGAAAAATGTAGAGAAAGGGCAAATCCTTAGATTGATGAGGTTACACAATGATGAGTCACAACTGAAGCTAGCATTGGATAATCTTAGAGAAGAGTTTTTGGAGAGAGGGTACCCCAAAAATATGTTTGATAATTGCGTACTAGACTTAACTAGAGAAAGAAGTACCAGAGGAAAAGCTTATTTCTCTGAGAGAGAAAATAATATGTTGTATATAAATAATAGTTTTAAAAAACTCAGGTTCCCCATCACTTATACTAGTGATATTAGTACTTTTTGTGATGTCTTTAAAATAAACTGGAATATTCTGAAAACTGCTAAAGACTTAGATTTTTTTTAGATGATACACCCAACTTTGCTTTTAAAAATAAGAAGTCTCTAAAACACCAACTCTGTTATGGTACTAAAAATGATGGGTTGAATAGTATTTCTCAGAGAAGAAGTACTTATACTTGCAGGAATTGTTCAGCCTGCAAGTATATATATTCTTGTACGACCTTTGTGCATCCAAGTTTACATTCTGAGTTGCAAGCTAGACATTATGCTGATTGTAGGACTAAAAATATAGTATATTTTGCATTCTGTGCAACATGTAATGCCTATTATATAGGTAAAATGAACCAAATGCTAAAGGCATGTATACAGGAGCACTATAGAGATATTCAAAATAAGAAGAAAACTAATGTCCTGGCTAAACATGTAGAGGTGGAAGGTAACCTACATTACTTTAAATTTATCGTTCTAGAGATTTTAGAGGAAGGAATAAGAAGGGGTGACATCAAAAAGAGAACTAAAATTGCATAACAGAGATGGATCCTTAGGTTAAACACCCATGCACCACCAGGAATTAATTAAGCCGTTTCCTTAAAACTCCTTTTGAAAGCTAGGACACTTAGGCATTAAATATGTCAAGTTTATGTGTTTGCATTTGTGATTTTATTATTTTTTTATGATGATGTGAATATATATATATATATATATATATATATATATATATATATATATATGTATATATATACTATATATATATTTTTTTACACAATTGATTTTTTATACAATTAATTGTATAATTGATTTATTGATGCTTTAATTAATGAGTACGTGCTTAAAAGTAAGCCTGTAAATCAACTACATTCACTCTGATGAAGCGGTCAGTGGGATCATGAAAGCGCTTACTCTTTTGTGATATTTCATCATTAAAGTGGATTTTCTTATAGCCATGGTGATTTGGCTCAGCTTTGTTTTTTTAATTTTGCCCTGTTTGCTGAGAGCCTATTCTTTATCAGGTGCTGGTGTTGTTTTCTTCAATTTTAGCTATGCTGAACATTATGCTAGTGCAGTACACAAGCACCTGTACAACTGCATGGACTCATCCATATCTAGCAGAACTGAAACCTGCTCCTCAAAGAAACCCAAACCTGTTTGGTGGACATTTTCTATCAACAGGCTTATAATAAAAGGAAGAAGCTGTTGTCCAAGGGTAAAAAGGCACAAAGTCCCAATTGAAAAACTCCTTCCTCAGCCTCCACAAGCAAATTAGCTCCCTAGTGAAAACCTCCAAAGCCAATTAGGAATTGAAACTAGCTTCTGAAACAAAGGGAAACAACAAAGCCTTCTTCATTTATGTCAGAACCTCCATGGCAAAGCTCAGGTTTGTTCTGAATTAGTACTTAATGGTACCACTTACACTGCTTCTGTTGACTTAGACAACCTGCAAACTTCATCCCCCCCATCCCTCAAAGGCCCATTTGATATCCCTGATACTTGTCCCACACCTCGGATCTCCATAGATTAAATGTTAAAGGCCCTATCCAAAGCAAAGACCACAGCTTCCATGGGACCTGATAGTATCCCAGGCTGTATTCTGTACCACCTCCAGCAAAAACTAGCTTTGCCATTGAACACCCTTTTCAACCACAGCCTAAGTACAGGCTTCATTCCAGCAGAGTGGAGAACTGCCATTGTCATCCCCTTGCACAAAGGTGTTGCCACTACTGACCCTGGAAACTATCGCTCCATTAGCTGGACAAGTTTGATCTGTAAAGCCATGGAGTGTATTATTATGGATCTCATAAACAAGGACAGCCCAGTTTGGATTCAACAAGGGCAGCTCTTGCCTGTTGAACCTGGTTGACTTCTTTGGGACTATCACTGAGGCCCTGGATGAGGGAACATCAGTACATACAGCGTACCTTGACTTGGCCAAGGCCTTTGACACAATCCCCCATTCAGGCATCATTGAAATGCTAAAGCAACTTTGTGTAAATCCCTGTCTCATCAGGTGGGTTGCTAATTGGCTCACCGATAGGGGCCACAAGATCAAAATAGGCATCTCCACCTCTGACAGCAGACCTGTCACTAGTGATGTTCCCCAGGGATCTGTCCTGGGACCCCTACTGTTTGGCATCTACTTCTCAGAAGTCCCGGCAAAACAAAAGGCCTGTGGCTAATTAAGTTTGCAGATGACTGTAGGTTGGGTGCTGTTTTTAACTACCCAAATGATGTTAACATACTGAAAGAAGGTCTCACAGCAACAGATGTCTGGTGCCTTAAGTTAAGTGCAAAAAAAGAGTAAAATCCCATGAGCGGAGGAGCTGCCTGGTCAGCCTCAGTAAGAAACTGAGATCCCTTATAAGATCCTCCAAAGCTAGCTACGAAAACAAAATCATCACTAATTCTAAGGGCAACCACAAAGCATTCTATAGCCATGTCAAGAATCTCAATGGCAATGCTCTGAGTTACAGAATAATGGCACAAAAATTACAGAACCTACTGATATTGCCAACATCCTGGCAGATAGGTTCAGTGCTAACTTTACCCCCTCTCACCCCATAAAGAGCCCATATCTATACAGGAAGAATGCAGAGTCCCTGTAATCACATCTATGCAGGTAAAAGCTGCACTCTCTAAAACCAAAACACACCATCCATGGGACCGGACAACATCCCAGGCTGCGTTTTACATGAACTTCAGAACAAACTGGCTCTCCACCTAAGCACTATGTTCAATTATAGTCTCACGTCAGGCTTTGTGCCCACTGAATGGTGCACAGAAACAGTTATCCCACTTCACAAAGGGGGAGCCACCACTGATCCTGGGAACTATCACCCTATCAGCCTGACGAGCCTGGTCTGCAAGGCCATGGAATGTATCATTATGGAACTCATAAACAAAGGCATTGGTAACCTTCAAACTCTGGACCCCACCCAGTTTGGGTGTGTGAAAGGCAGATCATGCCTTCTGAACCTGATTGACTTCTTTGAGGCAGTCACCAAAGCCGTAGTCGAGGGTAAGGTGGTTCACACAGCCTATCTTGACCTCGCCAAGGCTTTTAACACTTTTCCCCCATTCTGGAAATATAGCTAAACTCACTAAACTAGGCATAAATCCTTACATCACAAGATGGGTTGCCAACTGGCTCATTGACAGAATCCACACTGTAAAAGTTGCAGACTCCAAATCTGACTTCAAACCAGTGACAAGTGGATTACCACAGGGTTCAGTCCTGGGACCTCTCCTGTTTGGTATCTACTTCTCTGAAGTACAGGCTAACACAGAAGGACTCTGGCTAATGAAATTCACAGATGACTGCAAACTAGGAGCCATAGTCGAGTCCCCATCCTACAGAAGGGCCTTACTGAGACAGATGCCTGGTATTAGAGGAATAGCCAAAAAGTGCATTGTCATCCCCTTTGGTAAAACCTCTGTACCCATGAACTACCACATAAACGGCAGTCTACTTAATGCCGAATGTGTGATAAGAGACCTAGGGACCCAGGTGAACAGTAGTCTCTCCTTTGATAATCACATTGCCACAGTAGTCAGGAAATCCTTCTATGTGGCACACCTCATCACAAAACGTTTCTCATCCAGGAAAAAAGAGGTCATTGTTCCCCTTTACTCGGCACTCAGACCAATTATAGAGTACAACTCCCCTTTTGGAATGCACTTCACAAGATATCTGCAGCAGCTGGAAAGGCCACAGAAGTACCTCAAAAAGAGGATTACTGGCCTCAAACTGATGCCCTACACTGACCGTCTAAAAAAACTCCAGCTTTACTCCGTAGCATATAGCCTACTCCATGGAAATCTCTTCCTAACATATAAAGCTATGTTAAACCCAAAGCTGTTGGACATGCTACACCTTAAGAAATCCCAATCCCTCCAAGCTACATGCTCTAGGGACCTAAACCTTGTCACCACAATAAACAGGACATGCTGGAGGGATAGATTCCTGTCCCAGAGACTTCCTATACAATGGAACAAGCTACCCATCTATGTCAAGCAAAGTTCCTCATTAGCACTCTTCAAGAAAAATCTTGAGGAGTGGATGGGAAATAGGAAATACACCCCAGGGATCACTTCTGTGGCTCTGCTCAACAGGGACACAGACAATTAACTTTCATGTGTGGCATAAGCCAGAGAACCTTGTTGGCTAGGCTTACTTAAGCCCTTGGACTGATAGCCTAGTACCTACCTATGAACATATGAAACTATATATTATCATACCATTCAGCAAAAACATGGCCCTTACTGATTACTGCATTAACGGCAACCCCCTAAGCACACAACCTGTGGTGAGCAACCTGGTTACTCAAGTTGACAACAATCTCACATTTGACCATCATGTAGCGGCAGTGGTCAGAAAAGCCTTTTACTTGGTTCATCTCATAAATAGAGGTATTGCATCCAAAAAAAGGAGATTTTTTACCTCTCTGTACTCCTTCCTCATTAGGCCAATAATTGAGTATAATGCCCCATTTCGTATGTACCTCTCCAAACACCTGAACCAACAGGAAAGGCCACAGAAATATCTCACAAAGAGAATCCAAAGCCTCCAACACCTGTCCTATGCGGACAGGCTCAAATCACTATCACTCTACTCGGTATCGAACAGATTGCTCAGAGGTGATCTGTGTCTCTCCTACAAGGCAATATCCGACCCTGCCTTGCTAGAGAGGCTCCATATCCATAAGTTTAACACCTTGAGCATTACTCGCTCAAAAGGCCTAAATCTATATGCGACATCAAGTAAACCTGCGGGTGAGACAGGTTTGTCTCCACGAGGCTGCCCTGTCTTTGGAATAGACTTCCCATACATGTCAAACAGAGGACATCACTGACCCTCTTTAAGCACAAACTTGATGAGTGGATGGGAACCCACAAATCCGTCCCAGGGGTTCCACCTCTGTCCCTCATTGACAGGGGTGATATGTGCTGACTGAGGTTTTTTTTGGGGGAGATAAACTCTTGGCTAGGCTTCTAAGGGCTCCAGGGCCATTAGCCTAGTAACCTCCTATGATCCTGTGATCCTAACCCCTGTAGGCATGGTGCTGTCTGACCCCCAGCATGGTCACTCCATGCACTACTACACGTACCCTCCATATAGCACCACGTCATCACATTATTCTGTATCGTCTGTGTTATGGCCTACAGTTGTGAACCAAGTGCTGCCTCTTTGTTTATACTTTAGCATACTACTACCACCTCTGCCTCAGCTGTGATAGGTGCTGAATGTACTTTGATATAGATGACATTTGGCAAATGTGTGAATCATTTCTTTAAGTTTTTTAATGTGGGAAACAGTACTGTGATAGGTTTCTAGTTATAGAATTCTGTTCAGTTTCGGCCTTTGTGAAAGGTATGATATAAGATTTTTTCCACAAGGTTGGGACATGGCTCTCTGTAATGGATTGGTTAATAAATATGCAGACTGAGTAGGCCTGTGGTTCTGCAGCCATTTTGATGAATTCACCTGGAATGTTTCTTTTCTGCTTGACATATGAGTTTTAGATTTTGGAAATGCTTTTTGTTTGTTTGTTTAGGTTGGGACAGGTTTTAAGGAGAAGGATGAAGATATACATACTTTTTTCTAGGTATCACAAAATACATGGAAATTCAGGGAGGCTTTCTTGTTGAGTTATAGCAGAGCATCTTGGCAGATAGGACCTTAATAGCAATATGTGTATACTGTATTTTCTCAGTTCTTCAAGAAACTATGCTATGTCATAAATGGCCCACATGGTGTTGAGTCTACCCTCCAGTATCCAGCGAAACCAGGTATGCTTCTCCATATATTGTAGCATAATATAAAGGAACTGGTTTAGTTTGCACAAGTATGATGCCTATGACACATTAACATATCCCGTGTAGGTCTCTGGAAGATCCCTGTAACTAAGTTGGTTAATGCTACATATACCTTTGTATACATAGGAATAGAGAAGCCATGCATCCCCCTTAATTCTACTTGTGGGAGACACAGTTTGAGTGTATCCCATGCAAATATTCCTGTCCAGTCAGAAACAATCCACAGTCTTTTGGTCTGTGATATGTTGACTTGACAGTTGTCTGTACTACCTCCAGTGGTGCAGTTGAATGTGATATGCACCATTAAGGCCACTGGTGCTCTGCCACTGTTGCTGCTGTTTCTAATATTGTTCCTAATAACCATAAATACTAGGTGCAATATAAGTATGCAACACCACACAGCACACACATTACAGACATTTCTGAATCAGTCATTATTTTGAATTCCATCATTTACATATTTGATGCAACTTATTTGCATGGGCTTCCAAATTTGCATACTATTATATGCTCGTTACCATGCACTCATTTTGTGTTGTTTTGAGTCTCATGTGGTCACATTATCAATCTGTTTAATGCCTGCACCAAGTATGCAGCTACTATCTGTACTAATTTGCAATGCATACTATACTGACCATTTTTGAATCTCAGCACATGCAACATTGCTATTAATGCCTAGGTTTATCATTACACAATGACAACTAAATTCACTAGTAAACATTCTGCATCACAACAATCTAACTGTTGCTATAGTGAAATCAATGGAAGTGATCAAATCAGTTGTTCATACTGCGATGTCTATAGGAAGTTCCAGACCATAATATCTGCATCAACAGGACAGTTCTATGATCCGTAGTTTTCTTGCTTAGTTTGTATTTACTTTTATGTAAAGAATAAATGCATACAATATTGTCTAAGCATTTAATAACAAGGTTTAGATACTGGAAATGCTGTCCTAGTTAAGTGTTAATTTTTGAAGTGGATATCATTTTTATTTTATTTCTGAAACATTGTTATGCATAATAATAATAATGTGAAGAAAATGCAAAATAACTTCTAATATCACTGATAATATATCATTTTCCATTTCCACACAAGGTCATAGCAGTCTGACCACACGGAGATTCTTTTCATAGTTTGCTGACCTAATGGCCACCAAGAGACTGTTCTTAATTAGCAATAATGGCATATTCAGTGAGGCCACTGTCATACTGCTGGTGTTATGATTAAATCAAGCAATTTTCAGAAATCTGGTTTAAAAGCATCAGAAAATAACATGTACTGTAATAAGCTGCTTTATAAAATTGTTAATTATTTCTTCAAAGGTGCACAGGTTCTCAGATAACAATAAACACTTTTTGTTACAGTCCGCAACAATCTAGAGAATAGGTTACACTCTTCCAGGAATCGTACATATTCATTTTACTATAATCATAACAGTTCATTATTTAATTATATATTTCTAGTAATGTTTAATGCTGTATCTTTTAAGATGACAGAACACTGAGTAGAGTGTGCACATGTTTAGAGAATTCACATTTGTTATGCTAGTTGAGTTCCTTTTATGCATTCATAAATGCATTTCATTTGGTATCACTGTGCACTTGAAGAAAAAGCTGTAGGTATTTGCATAAGCCACTTTCTTTATTTCACCTTCCATTGTGTTAAGAGGTAATAGGCAGGTTTCATAAAAGCCAAAAGGATATTAAAATAATAACATGAGATAAATTTTATGTCCCAGTATTCTGCACCATGATTTTTCATAACCACTGCATGCGATCCAGTTTTCATAAACAACACTAGAATTAAGTCCTACTGCCTCTTGATATTTGACATGTCTCACATTGAAGGAAGCCCTCATTATCAGATATTTTGTTATTGGACTGAAAATGTAGTAAAAGCGACATTAGAAAGAAGCATCCCTAAACAAAAACAGAAAATGTATAGCGATGCTTTCATGGTTAACTCAGTTCAAGAACATCATGTATGTCTTAGAAATGCAATGTTCATAGGAGAAGCCAAGTTGCAGTGTCAAAATGCAGGAATAAAATTGTCTCATCACTCCACTTAATAGTAAATAAAAGACAGCAATAAATTTAATTGCATATGATCTGTGACCACTCTTTAAAAGTGTCCTTTATTTTGTGATTGTGATTTCAACACTGGTTTGAATGAGTGAGCAACTTCTGTTTAATTTCTTTTGAATTCTTTAGCTGATCTTTGCTTGCCCCAGGTTCTTTTATTGTCATCTGGGTCTACAGTAACTTCCTTATCAGTCTGTGGCTGATGAGAAGATCAAGGAACTTGCTGCATTGTCTTACTGTCAGCTTGAAGCTTCCTCAGAGAAATATAGGTAACAATCTCAGAGCTATTATCTGTGCATATGTTTGTATGTTTGTGTGTGTGTGTGTGTGTGTGTGTGTGTGTGTGTGTGTGTGTGTGTGTGTGTGTGTGTGTGTGTGTGTGTGTGTGTGTGTGTGTGTGTGTGTGTATGTGTGTGTATGTGTGCGGCGTGAGTGTGTGTGTGTGTGCGTGTGTGCGTGTGTGCATGTGTGTGCATGTGTGTCGGTGTGCCTGCCTGTATCTGTGTTTCTGTGTTATTTACCTCAGTTCCCTAGCCCCCATATGCACCTGTGATGTCTGGTATAGACCTAGAATGGGGTATGCTGGTGTGTTATTCTGCCTCCATTGTGAGTTAACCAATGCCTTTGTTTCCCCACATGTTTCCTGTCTCTGCTGATGATCTCCTGTGAGGTGAGATGAGTACGAGCCCCCCCCCTCCCCCAAGTTGGGCATGCCTGTATTCTCTTACTATCACTTCAGATGCCCAGATAATTAATCAAACCCAGCTGGCCTGTACTATAGTGCCAGCTTTGTCCCTGGTGACTTGCCACTTAACATGCTACTAGTACTAGAATAACAATAATCACAAGAAATGTCAGCTGTGTACTTTCAACAACTTCCTTGATAATAGCAGTTTGGATATAATCATTTAACTACTTTGAAAATATATTCAAACTAGCAGCAAACAGGACAAGTATGTTGAAGTAAAATGTAGGTCAGTGGTTCACCCCTTCCCTGCAAAAAATTATCTGCCTCCCACGTAGTCAGAGTATGCTTTTCACTAACAATTTATGACCTAATAAAAGTACCTTTTACATTTTGCCAGCTGAAATACAACCGGAGTCTCTCACAAACAAAAGCCAGTCCAGCTGAAGTAGGCTAATTAACTGTGTACTACTCAGCAAATAATGCCAGTTGTCACACTACCCAACCATTTGTATGTTCTTGTTGTTATAGTACCCAGTGATTTCCAGATCTTTAACAAAGTGTTTAACAATTCCTCACAAATCAGAGATAAATGGATATTCAGTTGGGAAATGGTGAGCAAAAGAAGCAGCAATGCTCGTTCCTATGTGGCGTCTGCTGAACTAATCCCTAAAAGTCTACCGAGGAATGAAAGTAAAATGATGTTGTGAACTTTATATACACAGTGACAAGCTCCAATCAGTACTGTATAGCCGAGAGTTTCTATGAAGCACAGAAGCAATCAGCCAAAAGAGGGAAAAAACATTGAAACCTCTGAGTAATAAGCTATCCTGCATAAAAGGTCCTCTTATCTCAAAGTTTCCCATCACTAAGAATAAATTCTCTGGTGATGAATGGCATGGTGGGAGGGTTAGGTGAGATTAAATGCACTTAGTTATTGCAATAGAGTAAACATTTGTTTTGGAAGGAGGAAAAAATATGTTGTTTTTGTTCTTTTGGAAGACATTGTCACATTGATGAATCCAGTCATACATAGGTTAGTACTAAGCTAACTACCATTGTAAGCCTAGCCAATTATCCCTTGTGGGGCTCAAACACTGCACCTTGTGTATGTAAGGCAAACACCTTAACCATTGTCACATTGATGAATCCAGTCATACATAGGTTAGTACTAAGCTAACTGCCATTGTAAGCCTAGCCAATTATCCCTTGTGGGGCTCAAACACTGCACCTTGTGTATGTAAGGCAAACACCTTAACCATTAGGCCACCCTCCCAATACCTCATCAATGACATCAGTACAATAATCTACAAGATTTCTTTGAGTAATATTGTCATCCTCATCCAATATTCCTGCATGGTTACTACATTCTTACACATTGAAAGTGGTTGCAGTGTTCGTGGTTGGCAAGATGTTATACTGTAGTGTCTATAAGAGCAAAGTCTTACATCATATTGCAGTCAGTTGGCAAAGGGTACTTTCATAGATGTAAGTTCAAGAACCTCTTCCTACCCTAAAGGTAAAAGACCAGAGAATGGATGGATATCTAGCAATAAATAACTGTTTTTTTTTTTTCAGGAAGAGGAGTCTTGTTAGTATTTGTTTATAGACTTAGTATTTTTTCCCAGAACATCTCACTTTTGAAGATAAAATGTTAGCCCAGAAGATAGCAGCCTATATAAATAACTGATGTGAGTAATTAGCTCGTGACTCTTGTCATGAAGGCAGTTTTAGACAAGTACATCAGGGTTCTGCAGAAAGGGTAATAAGATGTTGATGAATAGTGAATCAATAATGAATGAGAGGTTTTTTTTTCTCCTAAGGATATATTATTTACATCTCAGCATGTAGTTCATTGACAAAGCTGTTGAAATTATTTCCAGCATTACTCCAATGGTCAATTTGTGTGGTCAGTCACTCTCAGATTTTACATACCAGAAACTTTGACATCTTGCAGACATGCTAACATTACAGGTGTTGTCATATGTGAATGTATGTGCAGTTCAAAGCTGAAGTATGCACTTTCCATTAAGCTCTCTTCACATGCATGCAAATTTTCCTTTCTATATTGGAGTAAGTATCAATTAATGGTTTGGTGTACTGTTGACCACAGACAAAATTAATGTAATAAAATTACCATTATTGCCACTGCTGCTGGAGAGAACTACTGACCTATCCTGTGAGGCAGAACTACCTGAGGGGCCAGGTAATGCAGGGGCAGTAGAGGGGTGCTACCAGGTTGTTTCCCAGACATGTTGGGCCTTAGTGCCATAGGTGGTGGAGTGAGGGCAGCTAGATCCTGTGGGGCAGGCATACCCTGCTGTGCTCTGGGGAAAAAAAAAAGAGCAAAGATAACGGTTAGGGTGAGAGGAAAAACAAGGGAGAACATTAGCAACTTCATGTGTGACATACAATGCACTGATACAGTTATTTGAATCGATTCTGTTACCTTTACTTTTAAGACTGCCAACTGCTAACAAATAACTTCTTTACAGTTAACACTACCCAGCTCATAGCAGATGTACATTATACTGCAGATTGCAAAAAGCAATTCTTGATGTGTGCATATATTACACATATGCATGTTCCAATTATACTGATTACAGTTTACAGCAGGCCAGTGATGCCACTGTTTTAGAGGTCTGATGTTACATTGCAATACTGATGAAAACTTAACAGTATTGTATCTTTGGGAAGTGTGTTTTTGAACCCACAACCTCTGACTACTTTCTAATACTGAATTGTTGTTTTGGCCTACAGACTAATGCATGAATACTTTCCTGTTAAAGTTGAAAGATGCATGCTCAATTTGATACAACTGTATAATAAACCAAAAAAAAAGTGTCTTTGCTTTTAATGCTACAATAACAGTACTGTTTGGATGTATACATACCATATACATTTTGTATCTATGCCAATCGCATGGCATGGTTATATGCATTCAGTTCTTGGTCTGTGACTGTTGCGTAAAAATCAGAACAGAACAGAATACAATTATGAATACCAATCCTGACTATATTCAGCTTTTAACTCTTACAAGTAGCCTCTGTAAGTGATACTTACACATCTATGGGGTGCCTCCAGTCCTATATTCCTTGATACAACATTCAAAGATATCCCTCTTTCTCATCTTGAGGTCTCTGTAGTGATTCTTGCATTGCACACCAGTGTGGGGTATACTGGTAGCACAGGTCAATGCCCAGACAAGACTATTCCATGCCTCTGACTTGTAATCTGAGCCACTGTAATCCCTCTGCAGTAGCCTGGGCCCATATTCATTCACTAGAAATCCAACAAACACTTTGGACTCCTGGACACCCCATAGGTGAATCTCAAAACCTCTCTGTTTCATGCCTACTGCAGATCAAGACCAATGTACAATGATGTTTTCCCACCAATTGCAGGTATCACGCTTACTGAGAGTGCACATTTTTTTTGGTTTTGCAACACTTGAAAATGTTGTGCATTGCTTACCATCATGCAAACACAGTAGTTGAGGTGAGCACTGGTGGGCAACATGTTTTTGGGATGGTCAATAGTATTAATTGAATATATCCAGCTTATTTTTGTGGCTTTCAGGGTCCTGTCTACTACCTGGGTGGTCCATTTATCCAGTTTATGCACTGCCACTCTACAAGCAAACCAGATGAGCATAGTCAAACCCATTTGTGCTAAGTGGCTCATCACACAAACAATGCCCACCCTAAAAAAATAAATAAATAAATAACATAAAACTGAGAAATAGCTGAAATGAGAAAAATCAATCTAACTAAATGTCAATCTATCACTAAATGTCCCATCCCTCCAGAATCTACTCCAACCCTATCGCACCACCAGACCACTAAGATACAGCAACAAAAATCACTTGCAGATCACTAAAGCCAATAACTCTGCTGGTGAAGCACTATTCTCTTGCAGCATAGCCAAATTATGGAACTCCCTCCCACCCACAATTACCTCCGTACCATCATGCACCCACTTCAAAACTTTACTAAAAGCACACCTAAAAACATGCTGGCTATGCCCTTGCAACTCCCACTCTAATATCACCCACCCCATCCAACCACTATCTTTCTTTCCACTCCACTAACTACCTTGATTATAGCAAGCTCAGATGCTCATAAGCCTAGTACTTATACAGCAGGAACTTCTTATTTTAACATTTGTTAATGTCTGTTATGTACTTCACAGATAAAGATTCTAGTTGTCTACTGATGTACTATGTTCTTCATCTGTAAATATGTTGTAAGTAATTGCTATGTAAATTGTTAATCGCTATGTAATCCAATGTAACTACTGTCTGTTTATTTTAACTGTGGAGCTTTTCTCCCCGGGCCTCCACTGAAAATGGACCTACATCCAGTCGGACACTCCCGGTCAACAAATATAAATAAATAAATAAATAAATAAATAAATAAATAAATAAAATAACATACAAGTCAAATTACTCTTTGCTATCAAATGTTGCATTACTTTCTGCACACATCTACCACCTTTTAATTGCTTATTGTACCAAGTGATGAAATACAAGGACTTGCTATAATATTATTATGCAATACAGTACATGTTCAGAACTTACTTCGTAAATGCAGTAGTTGCTATAGTCAGTGGCTGCTGGTGACTTCAAATCAAAGGGGGGCTGCAGGAGACAGCTGAATGGGTGGGGTCAATGGGAAGGGTGTGGCCAACTAGAAAGGGGAGGAGCTATGCTCAAAACCACAAAAACTAACCAAATACACTGCCCTGGGCGCCAAACCATCATTATGAGAGTCCAATCAAGACAAAATGAAATGTAGAAGAATAAAAATATTTCAATGCATTGGCTGCATGACAGCTTACATAATATCTAGATGGTAACAGAAATGTTGTGAGGCATGAAAAAATAAATTACTTTTTAAATACATTAATGGAATGCCAGTCAAAATCAAGTATAAGAAAAACAAGCAGCACTCAACTCAAACCACTTCTTGCACTGCAGTTCTAATTATAATGTATATTCAGCTTTATTAAAGTACCAAGTAACATGCTGAAAGTAGAAATCTCTGATGCCCCCACTTGTAACAATGTTTCTTACCCAAAAAAAGACCTGCTGCCTGACAACTATCTACTTGTTTCATGGGGAAAACATGATCAATGTAAAAAATGAAAAGCAAACAAGAAATAAGCTCAAGATACATTGCTTAAAAGGATTACTGTACAGGTTATGGACCACATGATTGGCATTCTGTTTAGTTTACGGGTAAAGCCTGCAGAGATGACTGAAGTCTCCAAGTGTAATGAGCTTCTTAAAATAATGCAATCCTATCCTTTATTACAAATCCTGTCATATGCATTTCAATACCCAAGGCTTATACATTATCCAGTTAATGTATTCTCTACATGGCAACAACAGAAAGGCTTTCAATGTTGGCAATTATTTAACAGTATGCTTATTAAAGGTTACTTGCATCTTACAATCTCAGCCAAGCTTACCTGATGGACATTAAAGTATTGCTACTTAAACACAGAGCAACAGGCACTTTGAGTAATAAACATAAATCAACAGTACATAAAATATGACAGAAACCAGACCATTCTGCAAAAATCAAGGACAGATGAAAAGACACTCTAGTACTTGTGTCTATCTTGGATAGGGGGGGGGGTACTCTGCACATTTACACTGCATAACTACTCCTTGCCTTGCTTCGACATATCCAGAGTCACTACATGGGGGAGTGGGGTGCAACAAATATGTCACAATTTGAAATGTCTCTGGCTGACTGTGATGGCCCTGACACATTTGTCATACCTCTCAATCTCCGAGCAAGAAATCTGGACAAAGCCATACATATAAGTGGGACAAAGGCCCAAAAATAAGGACAATTTTTAAATATTGCTTTTATAAACTTAGAAAGATAATAGAATAGGTCTTACATTAGTATGAATTTTCTGAATGGTATGAAATCTGAAACTCAAATGTCTGTCATTATTTTCTAACTTCAGTCTTTAATGATTTGTCACTAATCTGCCACAAAAAAAACACAATTTTATCAAAAACGGACCAAAAATGTGATGTAAAATTATAAAATAGCCACACAATACAGCTGGGAACCTGTCAAAGAAGGGACACTTTAATATTAGTACTGCTAACTTGAGCAGCTGACAAAATAAAATAATCTACATGCATTTCTGAAATAAAAGTAATCTATAACTCTGATTATTACAGTTATTTCTTAATTGTAAACCGTCCATGTTTACTTCCAAAATTGCTATTTTGCAGCGGGATTATTAGGGGGAAGAGCAACATTTTGAGCCTAAATTGGGGACAGTTGAGAGGTTTGGCTATGCCTAATTTGATAAAGCAATGTATTTGCATGTACCTCTCAACCTGTTAATGCAATAAATCTGGACAAGGCCAAATATATTGGGGGAACATATAAACAGTACTAAAAATTGCTCTTGTATAAACTGAGACAGTTGATAGAAAAACAGGTCTTACTTTAGCACCCATTTTTCTGAAGGTTATGAAGTCTGAAACTCAGTGTGTCATTATTTAGTGACTTAATTCCTAAATGATTTGCCAGAAAACCACAAATTTTATAAGGAACAAACCAAAAATAAGAAAAATCTGGACAGTTGGGAGGTATAGTTCAGCTGGGGCTGTCTTTAAGTTTGCCGCCCTTCCTCCTCAAAAAATCATGATCGAATGGAGCCTCCACCTGCAGCCATTCCAATGATCCATTACTTGGCTATTTCACTCCATTTACCATAAACACTAATGTGCATACTGATTTACTTCTATGATGATTTGGACTTCATTTGAACGTTTTATTTTGCATTTTACAGCACAAATACTAAGACATATGCTAAACAAACTTAGCATTAAAACTTCTCTACCCTTGAACCTCACATTCATTGAAACAGCATTGAAACCCACATTCAAAGAAAATACATTTTGCCAGTGGCAGATAAAGATTAATTCTGGGCTGTTTTCAAATCATAGGCCACTTGCATATGAAACATATATGTGCTCTTTGATACACCTTCCTACTGCTTTGAACATTTTCCAGTAAACAATGAAACAAAATGCATGCACCAATAATGACAAAACTTCCCAATTCAGAACATTTCCATCATAAAAGTCTACTCAAACTTCTACAGTCCACCATTATCAGTAAATATGCACAATTCTACAGTCCACCAGTATCAGTAAATATACACAATCTCTGAAGTCAAAAAAGTCATTAAGAATTCCACATTAAATAAATCTGTAACTAATGAAGAGGTTGCTGCTAGCAAGCACCTTTATATTTCATGGTTTCATCGAAAAATAAAGTGTCTGATGCCCCTGAGGAATAAATTGCCTATATTACATTAAAAATGATAAGCTAGTAATATTGCAATAGGAAACTGATAACTGGCTCATAGTTAGTATCTTAACTTTCAGTACAGCAGCATTCACCCCTTGTGGGAGTAGAACCAACAACCTTCTGCATCAAAAGCAAGTACACAACCTGTTGTGCTATTAACAATGCAAGTAGACTTAGCATAAGCAGCACTAAACTTCTCTTCCCCTGCAGCTCTCAGCTCCTTGTAAAATCTACTCAATACTCAACTGCATCTCAACTTCGCAGCACAAGAAATCTGGAAAAAGCCAAATTTATTGAGGGGGTCAAAAGGCCAAAAAACAGGGACACATTAAACATTGCTTGTATAATCTTGTAAAGTTACTAGAATAAAATGCTGTGTTACCACCGTACATTTTACTGCCAAGGTCCCTGTGCAAAACAGTCAGAGCAACATACCACTACGGAAAATCGGCTGCTTTGTGGAAGAGAGGAAGACTGAAACTTAAATGGCTATCATTTAATGAATTCAGTTCTCACCATAGCCGTCAACCTCTTAGCACAAAACCCCTGGACAAACCCAGTAATGAAGGAATACAGCCCTCAAACATATTCAGTGAATTCAGTTCTTGCCATAGCTGTCAACCTTAGCACAAAACTGTACAAAGCCAATAATGGGGTAATACAGTCCCAAAAATAAGGACAAATTTCAAATATTCATCTTAGAAAATTGCTAGAATAAAATATTGTGTAAAATATTGTGTTACTATGCATTTTCTGAAGAATATGAAGTCTGAAATTCAATGTCAATTTTACTTCTGACGGAACAAAAATAATTTTCAGCAGAGGCCCAGGGAGAAATACTGCAGACACATGTCTTTGTAAAATGGCAGGACATCAGAGCAAATCCACACAAACACAGGGATGAGATGCAGACTCCACAAAGAAGGAACCCCAGCCAAGAATCAAACCAGAAAACCTACAGCTGCAAGGCAACAATGCTACCACTGCACCATTAAATATGCAAGAAATTAAGCATTCAGAAACCTGAAGTCTGAAATTCAAATGCCTGTCAATTTTATTTAACATTTGTTAATCAGGACAATCTGACTTGGAACAAAAAAACAATTTTCAGCAGAGGCCCAGGAAGAAATAATGCAGACATGTCTTTGTAACATGGGAGGACACAAAAGCAAACTCACACAAACACAGGAAGAAGATGCAGACCCCACACAGAAGGCACCAAAGCCAAAAATCAAACTTAAGAACCTGCAGCTGTGAGACAACAATGCTACCACTGCACCATCAAATATCAAGCATTGCAATGTTTAGAAACCACAGATATTATGAGGAACAGATCAGATCACATATGAGGCAAAAATCTGCAATTTTTTTTACAAATGGAGGGGGTAGGGAATTCAGGTCCTTAACACCTGCATACAAGGTACAGGGTTCAAGCCTGAGTATCTCTACCCACCACCATTTGTTCTCTCTAGCCACCAGTATATAGTAACTGGGGCATTTTACACCCCCCCCTACAAATATGGCCTCACTTAACCCTACCCTAGTCATAATCCACCTCTCTCACACAAACACCCCATTCCTTAATGGCTAAACTTTCATAATATCAAACGGTTTCTACATTAGTTTTCCAAACCGGCACTTAACA
Source organism: Protopterus annectens (assembly GCF_019279795.1). Lineage (NCBI taxonomy): Eukaryota > Metazoa > Chordata > Ceratodontiformes > Protopteridae > Protopterus > Protopterus annectens. The sequence continues at coordinate 1,666,818,834 of NC_056743.1, read as the reverse complement.
TACCTGCACGCGAAATGCTTAACTTTCAATGAACAGAGGACCCAGTCACATTTCAGAGTCGACAAAATGATTAACATCCATACATCTAGTGTGTGTGTGTGTGTGTGTGTGTGTGTGTGTGTGTGTGTGTGTGTGTGTGTGTGTGAGAGAGAGAGAGTGAGTGCACCTGTCTGTCTGCCAGTATAAAAACAGGCAAGTGAAATACATGCTTTGCAAGTGCAATGAAAATATGATGATTCTTAACAGGGTAATGCAATGACATTTTTTGCATGTGGATAGGTGAGTTTAGTAGCACATATTATTTACTAATAGTTGCAGACTGCCTATATTAGAGTGGGTGTGTCAGCAACAATAACTACAGAACTTTTGACTGGAAGACACCTTTCAGAAATGCTGATATAGCCCTTGTGATATGTAGTTTTCAGATATTATCAGCAGCCCTAAAATATCACACTTGCAAACAGTAAATATACTTGAAAGGAAAAGTTGAGTTTGGTCCAGTCAGATGGCAAAATGTTTGTACATCTTTTGTTTGCAGTTTCGTGATTAATATTTGGCTTTTTTCCCCAGAAATTAATCTCCAATTTCTCAGTGTTAAACAAGAAATAGCTGTTGGAAGATTTATGCAGAGTAAACTCAAAGGACTTAAAGAGGAATCTGTTGTTTTACAGGAATAAATCCTGCATATAGTATTTATTGCATTATTGTTGGGATGATATAAAAATAAGACGGTGATCTGAACAATGCAGCTGAGTGTAGGTCCAGTTATTACAACCGTTGCTTCCCAAACAATGCTTCTTTAACTGCTTTGCTGTTCTGTATATTGTTCTTTGTGTCACCGATCACTCACTGAGAGGCATTGCAGCCACAATACATACATAAATCAGGTACACACACACACACCTAGCCCAGTGACTGAACAACACTCAGCCCTTCACTTACCTAGCCCAGCGACCGACCAACACACAGCCCTTCACTTACTTAGCCCAGCGACCGACCAACACACAACCCTTCACTTACCTAGCCCAGCGATCGACCAACACACAGCCCTTCACTTACCTAGCCCAGCAACCGACCAACACACAGCCCTTCACTTACCTAGCCCAGCAACTGACCAACACACAACCCTTCACTTACCTAACCCAGCGTCCGACCAACACACAGCCTTTCACCTACCTGACCAAACAGCAAGCCACAGATCCGTGGGAAACACACAGCTCTCCAGCGACCGAACAGCAAGCAAGCCAGCGCAATGAAAATGTCCCACGAGAGCAGCTCAGTCCTCTTCATTGGTCCTGACTGCAGCTGAAGCAGTCCAGATCTCCTCTGTTCTGTGCGGTCGTCACCGCACAGAATCCTGGTACCTCACAGCAAGGATTGCTGGGTACCTCTGTATCCATATCAGGACTGCTGGTAAGGCAGTCTGGGATCTTATGTTTCACAGATTTTTTTTGTTATTTTCTTAAGTGGGAGAGCTGCAGTCCGGCAGTCCGATAGGACGAGCCACCCCTGGTTATAGTGTTAGTTGAGGGCTGACTGTGATGTGAGCAGTACACAGCCAATACATAGGGAGTTAAAGGCTCTGTCTCTGAGTTACGACTGGCAAACATCACAAAGTTCCTGTAGTGTATCCCTGTTTACCGTGTAACACTTTAAAATGTCGATGTTGTGTATGTTGTGATTATTTATTTATTTATTTATTCATATTTATTCATTGGCATTTGTTGAAAGTCCACTGGGCAAAAACCCAGTTTCAGTGGATGCTCGGGGAGAAAAGCTCCACAGTTAACAAAAACAAAAAAGCAAACACTTTTACAATCTGATTACAGATCCAGGGAGAAAGGCTCCGCAGTTTAAAATAAAACAAGTACTACAGTGATTACATAATTACAAACAGATGTTATACGGATTAATATACACAAATCAAATCACATCTAAAACTATATCACAGAAATTAGGTACATTGTGAAAGGCAAATAATAAGGTCTTCCAGTACCTTGAATAGATTGAAATCAGAGGTGTTAGAAGGCAGGATTTCTGTTTGGACCTGATAAGTTAAATGTACCCTGAAAACTCTTCTCTGTCTCAGCCCAGGCCTATTGGTAGCAGCAGCAGCACTGCCTGCAGCCTGTAGTACATACAAATAAAGGTAAGCAGCAGCAGCTCCTAACATTCTGTCTGTTCTGTGTCTGTACTCCACAACTTTTCAAATCCACAGGGAAAAATCAGCATGGAGTCTACATGGATGCTTTATAACCTGTTGAATAGCTCCACCATATTTGTTGATTAGCATGCAGTTCAGCTGCTTATGCTGTAACTAGCATCTTTGAAACACAGGCTAAGATTAATTCAACATTTCCTTTCAGTGTATCCTGGTTAGGGGTCACCACAGTGGAACAATGGTCTGCAAAATGATTAGCAGTGGAGTTTTTTACAGTGTCAAGTTGCCAGCCCAGCACCCAACCTTTCACAGAAGGCACACACACACACCTAGGACCAATTTAGAATGTCCAATCCACCTGCAGCATGTCTTTGGGATGTAGGAGGAAACCAGAGCACCCAGAGGAAACCCACATAAAAGGTACCCCAGCCAAGAATCGAACCAGAGAGCCTTTTGTTGTGAGGTTGCAACGCTAACTGCTGCACCACCATGGCCACCCCATGCAATTTATTAATTATCTACTCTATTATAAAAAGACGAATTTGTAGCTAGCCAAACTGATGGTGAGGACACTTGCTGCATGTTTGGAGGACTTCTCAGATGGGTATTTCTTCCTAAGATATCTTTACAGAGGAGTATTGATCTCCAGCAGGGATGCTTTCATTTTGTTACCTACCTATTTTGTCAAGTAATTTCAGAGGAACACATGACTGACGATACATGAAAATAGAATGCTGTGTGATAAATATGGACAAATACTTCAGGAGCAGGTCCTTTGAAAGTGCTTTTAGCATTTCAAAGATGTTTTATTAACACAATGGTTCATTTGCCTGTTCTTTTGTGGTTTGGGGTGGGGGGGAGTTATTGTTATGTCACAAACAAGAATGGACTCTTCTTTTGTGGGGGGACACAGCTGAGTTGCTGCTATGGCACAAACAAGGATATGTTGCTCTTGCTACCCTCCTTGTTTTGCACCCTGCCTGTTGTTAGTATTTCACATCTGTAGACTGTTTTATGTTTTTCCAGTCAGTAATACTGACTGCCTACCTTTACTGTTTTATCTGGAAACAGTTACTTTGTAGTTATGTGATACTAGTGTGTATTATCATTCTGTTGTCTTTTAGGAAACAAACAATGTCACTGAGGCAGAGACCCCCCCCCCCCATTCATCAAAGCGGAAAATAACATAATTGTTAATGCTCTCTGCCAACATGGGGCATTTCTGCTGGGAATGTATTGGCCCAATATGGCACACAGGCTACAATGATGGCAGCACATTGCTGAGAACATCAAATCTGTTTGTGGCCACAGCTGGTCCTATGAGCAGGTGTGCCACAGGGCCATTGACTAGATTACCACTTCATGGAGGTGAGCAACTGCAGCTGATCAAAAACAAAAAGGCAACTGGGGAGGGCCTACTAACAAACCAATGAAGAGTTCCTGGTGAACATCTTCCATCTTGAGAGCTCACAGAAGAGTTGACCACAGTATTTCCTTGACATGGACACCCCTTCTTCTGAGTCCCAAGAGAAGCTTCCAGGTAGGCTTTTTTATATGACCAGTTGAATACTGTTGCATAGTAAAACAATTGACATAAATGTTATTTCTGTGTCACATGTCTTTTTTGGGGTGGGGTGGTTGAAGATTGCTACAGTTATAAGCTTAGTTTGGAGCTGTCAGTCACATTCTTTTTGAAAAGAGAGATAATGCAGATATAGAGTAGTATATGTATTACCCCGTTTCTTACTGTTAAATATGATGATATTGCCCTTACCACTTGCTTAACCTCTTTTAGGACAGTCAGGAATCCATCAAGATATACCTCCTGCAGATGGTAAGCCAAATAAATTTAAATCAGTACTGCAGATCAATTTAAAGAAATATCATAATCTGTCATTTTAGGCCTATTGTGTGTATTACTCTACTGTCTATAATAGTGGCAGAACATTTAGTTGTTTATCATGTATTGCACGATAGTAGTACAGGTATTAATGTATTCCTGTGTTTCTTCCTTTTTTATGACAGGTTATCATGACAGTGGAAGTGTGGGCCCTGTTCCACCTGATGTTAGTGTCTCAGCAGACACTGATGATAATGATGGTGGCCAAACTTAGTCACAGTTGGGGGTTGCAGAGGTTGAATCTGGCACAGAGGTTGACATCCAGCCATCACCTGAAGTTTTCCCGAACACAGCTAGTAGGCCTAGGCCTACCCAGTCCACTGAGGCCACAGATATTAGACAGGTGGAGGGCAAGGACCTTGATCAGAGAAGTGTGGCTTCTGCTGCTTCCATGCCTGTTGACTCTGGCTGTAGCCAAAGTGTGGGAGAGGTGCCACACAGGAGGGTTGATGGGGTGCTAGGACGCTGCCTGCTGTCCCTCCTCCACCTTGTGCAGATGTCTCTTCCTGTTTCACTCAACATCTGTTTAGGGCCATCATGGAGGCACAGGCACATTCAAAAAGACACTCCAGACAAATGCCCAGGATTGTTGATGTGGCACAGTCTGACATGCATGACTGCCTCCACCATGTTGTCGGTGCAAAGGATAAGGTGACTGACACATTGGAATGAGGACTATCTCTAATGGAACATATACTGGGAGGGGAATGGCATCCTTATAGGTGTAGGTCAGCCATCGCATCTGCTGCTATCCAAAGTAGCCATACCCAATCACTCTCCTGTAGTGGCAATACTTCCACTGCTCCATTAGTAAGTGCGCTGTCTACATCCAGACATGGCAGGCCATGGGGTCATGGTCCTGGGCATTCTCATGAAGGGATCACATGCTGCACACATCAGTCATGCTCAGGTTGGAGCACTGCATCTGACCTTGGGCATGGAGGTACCAGTGCAACTCTGGGTAGAGCCAGTTCTCATGGTTGGGAGCAACAATGATGAACTGCCAACTCGATCATGCATGGTTGACATACCAAGGCATACAGCTAGCACTGAGCATGGCTGTGTTCATACAGAATCTCACACACCACTTTCACATGGTGGACCCCTCCAGACACATAGACAAGAGTTACATGGTTCATCCTGCCTGCTTCCCTTTCTTACTCAGACACACTCACAGACCTTTTGTTTCAGCCTAAGCCTCCCCCCCCCCCACTACACACAACAGCCTGTGAAAGTGATGATAACTGTGCCATATCCCTGTTTTCTCTCTTTTGGATTCAGGAATATAAAAGCTTTATGACTGATGCACAGGTTGCATAGTTACATTAGTGCTTGGTATACCTGCATATGTGTTGTTGAACTGATATTTGTACCTGCCACTTATATTTGCCTTGCCAAGTTATACAGTGGGTAGCATCATCCATTTCACTACTTTATAATGTATTATCTTGTCATCATCATCATCATCATCTTATTTTGGCTGTTCCCATTCGGGGTCGTCGCAGCGGATCATCTGTTTCCATTTCTTCCTGTCCTCTGCATCTTGCTATGTCGCACCAATCACCTGCATGTCCTCTCTCACCACATCCATAAACCTTATCTTAGGCCTTCCTCTTTTCCTGTTACCTGGTAGCTTCATCCTTAGCATCTTTTTCCCAATATACTCAGCATCCCTCCTCAGCACATGTCCAAACCAACATAATCTTGCCTCTCTGGCTTTGTCTCCAAACCTTCCAACCTAGGCTGACCCTCTAATATACTTATTCCTAATCCTGTCCACCCTAGTGATACCCAGTGCAAATCTTAACATCTTTAACTCTGCCACATCCAGCTCAAACTCCTACCTTTTTGTCAATGCCACTGTCTCCAACCCATATAACATAGCTGGTCTCACTACCCTCTTGTAGACCTTCCCTTTCACTCTTACTCGTACTCGTCTGTCACAAATCACTCCTGAAACTCTTCTCCACCCACTCCATCCTGCCTGTACTCTCTTCTTCACCTCTCTTCCACACTCACCATTACTCTGAACTATTGATCCCAAGTATTTAAACTTATCCACCTTTGCCACCTCTACTCCTTGCACCCTCACCATTCCTCTATCCTCCCTCTCCTTCGCACACATATATTCTGTCTTAGTCCTGCTGACCTTCATTCCTCTTCTCTCTAGAGCATATCTCCATCTCTCCAGGGTCTCCTCCACCTGTTCCCTACTCTCACTACAGATCACAATGTCATCTGCAAACATCATAGTCCACATGGACTCCTGTCTGATCTCGTCTGTCAACCTGTCCATCACCACTGCACATAAGAAAGGACTCAGAGCTGATCCTTGATGTAACCCCACCTCCACCTTAAGCGCATCCGTCAATCCCACCACAGATTTCACCGCTGTCAAACTACCCTCGTACATATCTCTGACACTCCCAACTTCCTCATACAATACCACAACTCCTCTCTAAGCACCCTGTCATATGCTTTCTCTAAGTCTACAAAAACACAATACAACTCCTTCTGAGCTTCTCTGCACTTCTCCATCAACACTCTCAGAGCAAACATCACATCTGTAGTGCTCTTTCTTGGCATGAAACCATACTGCTGATCACTAATCATCACATCCCTTCTTAACCTAGCTTCCACTACTCTTTCCCATAACTTCATGCTGTGACTGATCAGTTTAATCCCTCTGTAGTTACTTCAGCTCTGCACATCACCCTTATTCTTAAAAATCGGTACCAAAACACTTTTTCTCCATTCCTCTGGCATTCTCTCACTTTCCAAGATTTCATTAAACAATCTGGTTAAAAACTCCACTGCCATTTCACCTAAACACCTCCATGCTTCCACAGGTATGTCATCTAGACCAACAGCCTTTCCATTCTTCATCCTCTTCATAGCTATCCTTACTTCCTCCTTGCTAATCCGTTGCACTTCATGATTCACTATCCCCACATCATTCAACCTTCTCTCCCTCTCATTCTCTTCATTCATCAACCCCTCAAAGTACTCTTTCCATCTCCTCAACACACTCTCCTCGCTTGTGAGTATGTTTCCCTCATTATCATTTATCACCTTTACCTGCTGCACATTTTTCCAAGCTCGGTCCCTCTGTCTAGCCAATCGGTACAGGTCCTTTTCTGAATTCAGAAACTGCAATGTGTCCCATTACTTTCTAACTTATCTCTTAAATGACTTTCCACTGCAAACATATGGTGCACATCATAAGTCTAGCCATCACATTCAGTTGTCAGGATTGTATGACAGCACTTTAGTCAAATCCCATCAGAACTGTAATACAGTATAATGCACTCTTTTGCATGTACCCCACCAGACACATGCAGCAGCTGGACAGACCACAGGGATGTCCCCTCAAGATGATACAGGGCCTACAAACCATGCCATAATGTATGTGGACAGATTAAAAGACATGTCACTGTGATCTGGTATCAGATGAGATGACATCGACCTGGCCTCTAGGCCAGTATCTGATCATGCCCTGATGGGATGGCTGCATATGCAATAAACTGGTATAGCCAATGACATCAGCATTGTCTGTTGAGCATATGGTAATAACAGTGAACCACATGATGGTGTAAAATGTTCCCTGTAATGTCAAGTAACAGCTCACACACACACACACACACACACACACACACACACACACACACACACACACACACACACACACACACACACACACAAACACACACACACAGTTGACTGCAGTGAGAATAGAACTTATACCTCAGTACACAGACTACATAACACAGTAATTAACACAAGTGCCACAGCACAAGTCTGATTTAGACAGGAGTGCAGGGGAACTTATAGTAGATGATATAAGCAGACCATGTGGGAGAGAAGAGGTTGTGACAGCTGCATGAAATGGATGTGTAGGCTTGTGCAAGTATCAAAATACTGCCAATCCATGCCATTGGAGAAGTAACTGTAGGGCTGCATGTCTACTCTACTGATTAGAGACACACACACCAGGTTGACTGCATTGAGAACAGAACCTCTACCTATCTAAGTGCACAGACTACAGAACACAGTACATTACACAAGCACCATGGCACAAGTCTGAATTGTGTATGGCTGCATGTCAACCTATAGTGGATGACATCAGCAAGCCATGTGGGACACAAGAGGGTGTGATGGTTGCATGAAATGGATGTGTAGGTTTATGGGAGTATCAAAATACTGGCAAGCCATGCCACTGGAGAAATAACTGCAGGATAGCATTTTTATTCTGCTGACTAGAGACACACATGCATGCCAAGTTGATTGCAGTCTAAATAAGACCACTACCTATCTAAGTGCACAGACTACAGAACATAGTACTTTATGCAAGCACCACGGCATAAGTCTGACTTCACATGGCTGCAGGTCAGTTTATACTGGATGACATCAGCAGGCCATGTGGAAGACAAGAGGTTGTGAGTGCTGCATGAAATGGATGTGTAGGCTTGTGCAAGTATCAACATACTGGCAAACCTTGCCATTGGAGAAGTAACTGTTGGATAGCACAGCTATTCAGCTGACTAGAGAGAGACACCAATACATCAGGTTGACTGCAGTGAGAACAGAACCCCTACCTAAGTACACAGCAAACACCATGTCACATGTCTGATTTATACAACACTGCAGGTGAACTTATAGTAGATGGCATCAGCAGGCCATGTGGGGGACAACAGGTTGGGAGGCCTGCATAAGAACATAGATTCATAGGTTCATGTGAGGCCAGTAGCCTAACAGCACTAGGGTGTGTAGAAGCCTAGCTTTGTTAAAACACAATAATCCTTACTGAGCATAGCTGGATGTTTGAGTTTAGCACAGCAAGCTTGTGAGCACCTCCAACTGGCCCTGTCCATGAGAGAGCACATAACATTATATTTTACACTCTGTAGTGTGGCTGATATATGTGTGGAAAAATATTGAGACCCCAAGGGTATACTGCTTGGGGGGGCAACACATGGATGTTTTGTAAATATGTGATGTATAGTTAAATTTTGCCCTTAGTTTGCAAGGTTTCCAAATGTACATTTACATCAAAAAAAGTAAATGATCAATAAACACCAATAAGAAAGCATCATATATACAGTTCCATGACACAGTGAGCAGCAGATTTGCACAATGGTTAACAAAGTGTACACACATGCAAATTATACCTGTTTGCTCATAGATAAGCAGCGAGCAAACACGAGCTGCATTCCTAACATCTGACAAGCAGAATGCAACAGTGGCAAGCAATTGCATGTATAAACAGTTGTGTATGTGTTTTTTGCAAAAGTTAAAGTCATGTCATTCCAGATAGCAGGAATAAATTTTCAGGACTATAGTACACAGTATACCTTCAGTCATATATTTGATCCTAAATGTTATAATACATAGATTACTCAATCAGTAAAAGTAATACTTATTGAATATGCTGTATTTGAACCAAGCACCATGTGTGTGGCAGTCCTACACTTTTACCCATTGCCACAAGAATGTTGAGTAAACAGTTGTCTATGTTGCACTTCGTTGCTGTAAACTGCAACATAACAGCAGTAAATCAAAGGCTGCACACTGTATACTAGAACCCAGTACCATTTGTACACCAGGCTGAGTTTTTACGATGGCCAATGGCATTAATTGAATGTATACTGTTTCTATTTTTGGCTGTCTGCTTCCTAGGTGTTCCTCTGTGCTTTGTGTAAACCAGATAAACACAGCCAAACATGAAATTTATTTGTTCCCCACTTCCACTGTTTGTGCTATGTGGCGCATCATGCAAAAAGAGTAATGAAAAACAAGAAGAATAAGAAAACAAAACTTAGTAATGGACACATATAAGTAAAATAATTGTCTGCTGTCACATGTCAAAGTACTTTCTGCACAAATCCACCACTAATTACTTGATTACTGCACCAAGTTAATAAATAAAAGGATATGCCATAATATTATTAAAGAATACTTTCTAGGTTCAGGACTTACCTTGCAAGTGCAGCTGTTGACACAATTTTATTTCAGGGCTAAAATGTCCTTATCTCTACTCCAATGGTATTGCAGTATTCAGGAAAAAAACAGAATGGAGCATACATGGATGCTTTATAGCTTGTGGAGTAGCTCCACTGTGTTGAAAATCACCCGCTTATGCTATAATTAGCACCTAGGAAAAACACCTGCTACAACTGAGCATGTTAACTCCATTGGTTTTCATTAGGTGAGCGATGTACACCTCCATGCCACTGTGCGCACCTACTATTAAATAAGATAAACACAGGTAATCTTGTTATTACTTTCCTCCATTCCTGTGATATTGCTTAAACATGCAGCCTCTACTAGAACCCAGGATCATCTATACTGCAGCCCTATACATACCCATGCTGCTACAAGGATATTTATATGACAAGCACTGAGAAACCTGACATTCATTCATCAATTTCCTGTGGTTGGTCTAAGATCCACATCGTACAAACAATGACAACAATTAAAAAGAAAATGACTTAAAGTAGACAGAGATAACACATTTTAACAAACAATAAAGAGGGTGATACAGAACTTGTGAACTGTGCACTGCTTACATGCATTTTCACACTTCAGAGACTTACATGTGCACCTCTATAAGTGTAACCTGACACCCTGCCCCCAATGTCATTATTCACTGTTGCCAACCATTGAAAACAAACACTGTGGAACTGCCTACACAAAGTGAACATCCCTGCATGGTTACAGTTTTTTAGGATTCTGCAATTCTAATGAGTTTTGACCTCATTTGCATCTTTACCAGGCTGACAGCCCTGAATCTACATGGTTAGCAACTGTGCAGGCAAATAAATTGCAGAGAAGACCAGTGTTGTAAACACAAGGGAGGTATTACTTTAATATATATCTGCACAAAGGAATACAGTTTTTTATAAAACCTGACTGCATTCCATCAGGCACATATTGCATATGTTTACATGACAGTACAATTACTCTGTTATATTGGGGTTTACAGTTTTACCTATCTACATTAGTTATGAATATATTCTTCATTTGGGAATTTGGGACTGAAGTTGCATTTATGTCATGGTACTTAGCATGAAAGTTGCTATAGTTAATCTAATTTTGTAGAATCCACCTTGTCTAATAATGTCATAATGTGTGCAGTGTTACATGTTACTGTTAGTTCTGTATAAATCTAGGGACTTTAACTTGTTCTTGTTTTCATGTAGACTCCTTTCTGTGGCAGTATTTGAAAAATTTCCGAATACATGGGCAACACAAGCACGGAGTCTACATGGCTGCTTTACAGCTTCTTGAATTGCTCCTCCGTGTTGGTTTGCTTCATTAGCATATATTTCAGCTACTTATGCTGTAATTTGCATGCCACAGAAATTGCTGCATTTGCATTTGAGTATGTGATGCTACACTGAGATTATTGAATCTAAAACTTTTTGTGGTCATATGAACATTACAGCACAATGCACACACGGGAAAAATAACCCTGTAGACTTTAATGGATCCCCCAAGGTCTTCTTTTTATTTAGGTACTGAGACCTATTCTGACATGGCATTAGAAAAAAAATGCAATAATTACTTCTGTAGATGTATTTTCATGATACCTGTTTAACATGACAAGCTGAGTCCCAGAATATGGAGAATAAATGACTGAGGTATGGTGATCTCAAATTTTGAACGCATAAGTTATCTGAGTATGACTTGGTTTGTCTCCCATACTGGAAGGTGCTGGGTGTGCAATCTGAAAAAATAGAATTTAAAGAAGAAGAGTGATATTTATTATTTGCTTCTCTCATATACTTTTGGTCTGCTTTTTTCAGCTTTTCGGGACTCAATGTTTCCAGTGCTGACATTTCATTAAGGAGCCCTATTACATAACAAAGCTGTGGCTAAACATTATTGTGATTTTCTGCACCATGGGGAGGGGGTTGCCTAACAGAAAGCACATTTATTTACAAATTCAGGTGGATTTTCACATACTCATATAATAATTATTTTATCTTTTGCTATTTTATATGGAGGCTGAGCATTTGTTTACTTAGTATCTTAATGGGAACCTGGCCTAACTCCTTATGGACTTAATAATGACATACAGGGAATTTTTAGCAATAGTTATCTTTCTAAGACAGCTACTAATGGCATCACTTCTGCTAGTCTTTGGAAAAAAATAGTAACAGATGGTGCTTTGGGTGTTATAGCAGAGGTAGGTCACTTTGTAAAACCTAAACATGTTAAACATTTTCTCATGATTATGGAACAGCGTCTTTATGTTTTTAACAACTTTAAAAGATTAAACTTAGAGGAAGATGGTAAAACTGCTGACACTGAAGCTATTTAATAATTGGAAGTGCCTACTACTAGAACAGAATAAGGAAAAAAAATGAAATCTGAAGAAAATTAGGGCTTGGAAAAAGATGCTAGGAGGCTTATGTATTTTTGTTACTGTCAATAGTGTTTTGTCAACAGTCTGTATGGTAAGTATTCTATACTGACTATAACATGATTGTTGTCATCAGGATGTGTGTTTAATTGAGGTGCAAGAGGGATAATTTTTTTCAGTAATATATATATATATATATATATATATATATATATATCGAGAGAGAGAGAGAGACACACACACACACACACACACACACACACACACACACACACACACACACACACACACACACACACACACACACACACACACACACACACACACAAACACATACGCACACACATTCATATGTACACAATTAAATGTGGGGATGTGGGGATGCAGGGAAGTTTGCACCCTTGTTTTAGTGCTTTTTGCAACATTTATTTATTTTTGCATTTTGTTTTTATTAGTTTAGTTATGCAGTTATTCGAGATAAAAACGTTTGGAAGGGAATGAAATTTCTTTTTTTCTAGTTTGCAAATTAGTTATTTTGTTTACATGAAGAACGTGAAAGTATTTGTTGAATGGCAGATAAGAGCAATTTCTACCTTCACTTACAGGTTGAAAACAAATTGCAGAGTTAATGAATGATGATAGTGCCTTTGTGTAAGGATGTTTATAAGTTTTATAGGTATCTTCTTTGGACTGCTTGTATATTCAAAAATTGGAGAGGTTTACTCAACACAAATGGTTCATGAGGTGTTTAGCAGAAGGACAAACTTGGATGGGGAAATGTTTTCTAGCAGGTTTCAAGGGACATAACAACTTGCTGTGGTAGTTGCCATATGAATTTCACAGAGCCCTGTCTGACGCCCACATAGGTGTTTTTTGAACATTGCTAGTAGATGGTCTGTGTAGGTGGGGTGTGTCTGAGGAAAGTTATTTGCATTCATTTTTACTGGTACAATGGAGGCCTATTGTCTTAAGACGTACAAATTATACATTTTTATAAAAAAGTTAAGACATGATATGCTTTAACAGAATATTCTGATGAAAGATCTGCATACTTCAGGTAAGAATATAGATATTTATAGCTTGTTTTTAACTAGATTTATTTTCAATACAGTGTGACTAAGAAGAGACCAGAAACCAACTGTAATATCTACCAGACATTCAACAGTGTAGTGCTTTCTGTGAAATGGTGTGAAATGAAAGAACATTTTTTTTTTTTAGTACATATTTTTAAGTGGTGTCATTTATTATTCCAACATGACTCTGGTAGTAAATTGATGGTCGGGTAATATGATAATTGACTAAGAGAAATGGCATGCATAGTGGAGTGATACAGGGTGTCTAATATAGTTTGCAAACCATACCTCAGGATTCATTATTGTATTGTACCCATCACACTAAAGCTAATTTTAATGCTGTTTTTGCATGACAAGCAGCATAGCTAATCAAATATGCAGGAAGCCAAAGCATAGAACACAATGAGCAGCCTCCACTCGAGCCATGCCACAGGCTCAAGGCCACATGAAGGTAAGGAAGTTCTTGACCTTTGTGTGTACACAGTGTAAACAGACAAATAACTAGGAATCCAGTGCTTATTGGGTTATGCAAGGAAAGGTAGGGAAATCAAGGAGGCCATTATCCATTTTGCCATATACTTAAGACAAAATACATTATTTTGCCATTTTTTGTATAATGACCACCATAGCAGTTGGACAACATAGTAGTCATTATGTTGCACCTGTATTAAAAGAAATCATACCAAATCAACACACTTGCCTGATCTGAAATAAAAGTAAATAGTGGAAGATGACATCCAAATAGGCAAGTGATGCAGGAAAGCTGAAAGCAATGCACTGGCAAAGCTTTTTCAAACCATGGCAGTGGACATGCAGCAAATTAAGATAACTATAACAAATTGAGTTAACTACAGCAAATCACAATGGCTGACTTTAATGTTTAACCAACACTTTCAAAAAACGGTAGTAAGAAATTTCAGAACAAAGGACCATTACAGCTTCAAATTTCAGTCATTTACAAGATCTGCAAATATGATCACTGAAGTTAGATAATAAATTGGATGCTTTTGAGAATCACACACGTAGAGCGATTCTTTTCAAGCATGCCATCTGCCAAGAGGGAAGTGGCCCTGCTTATTCATCGAAATTTACGATGTAGTGTTAATATTTTTAAAAAGGTTAAGCAAGGAAAATGGCTGAGGTGACTATGAACACGGTTCATGAGCAGGTTATACTTGGGAATTTTTTTCAAAGCACTAACAACCTCCCATGCACACAATCAACTTCTAATTGTGGATAGGGATTTTAATGTTGTCATAGATCCCATTATGAACAGGATCCCATCAGGAAAGGTTATTCTACTTAATTGTGGGAAGAAGCTGCGATTCTTTCTAAACATTTTTCATCTTGTAGATGTGTGGAGGACTATGCATTCTAAAGAGTATGAGTATATATTTACAGTTGAGGGAATGTCTTGTCAAACTGATTTCTGATTGATCAACGAAGATGTTTGCAAGAGCTACAAGCCTTGGAAATAATTACAGGAACCTTGTTTGACCAATTCGGGGTTATTATAAAGCCTTGCAGGATGAATGGTGTAATCCACAAGGGCCTCTGACCCTTTGATATTAAGAGACAATGTAGGCTTTGTAGAATGATTTTTGGGCCTGCTTTGTAATATTATATAGGGAGAAGGGGGAATGCTGTTGCAAGGAGGCAGGGGTCCAAAAGAAAATGTGAAACAGTTTCTTGGATCTGAAACAAAAAATACTGAAGGAAGAGGTGGAAGAGGAGAAATGCAGCTAACTAGTTAGAAGGAAAACAAAACTACAAAGTTAAAACACAAACACAGAACATGGGAATGCAAGGTAAAGATCCTATGAAATATAGACAGCATCAATCAGCATGTTAATGACAAATGGGAAAGGGTCAACTATTTTTACTGGACTGGAAGATGCTGACATTTGTGCAGTCACTGAGACCTGATTTAAGGCTGTGGAGAGCACCCCAGCTATACTAGGTTACATTTCCTTCCACACGTTCAGACCACAAACTGAAGATGTGAGAACTAAAGGAGGTGGTGAATTGATATTCAATAAAGATAAATGCACCTCTAGATTGGTTAAACGGCACAATTCCCTTGAATTGCTTGAGGTGCAATTGACTGTAGTTAAGACTCATCTTCAGGTCATTGCCAGCTATAGGACGCCATCCATGAATCAGGATATCCACTCAGCCTACTTGGATCTACTTGAGTCAATCAAGATACAACCAAACACCCTGGTTTTGGGTGACTTTAATTACCCATCCATAGACTGGGTAAATTATACATGTTCTAACTCACTTGCCCAAAGGTTCCTGGACTTTGTTAACTCCAATGCCCTGGACCAGCTGGTTGGCACAACCACAAGGGGCTCAAGCTTCCTGGACCTGGTGGTCACCAACATCAGAAACTGCTGCTCCACCCACAGTGTGTGGCCATCCCTGTTGAGATTTGCCCAGAAATCAGTCTCACTATAAGTAACTATAACACAAGACCCCTCTTAGCAACAACTAGACTAAAAAACGTATTCAAGGCAAATTACAACCTCTTACATGATGGCTTAAATAACTTCATAACTCCTCCCCCAACTGATGGAACAGACACCCATGCTGAGTTATACACCAATGCTTTATACAAGCACCTGTACAATTGTATTGACTCTGCTGGACTTGATAGAACCAAAGCAAGATCTTCAAGGAAAAACAAACCCACCTGGTGAACAACTTCCATTAATAGGCTATACAACAGGATAAAGATATTGCTGTCTATGAGCAGGAAGAAACAGTCTCAAAACTGGAAACACTCCCTGCTGAACTTAAACAGGCAAATAAGACTCCTAGTGAAGTCCTCCAAAGCTAATTATGAATCCAAATTAACTTCCCTAATTAAGGATAAACACAAGGCATTCTTTAGTTACATCTGTAACCTCAAAGGTAATGCCCAGATATGCGCTGAACTCATAGTTCATATTACTACATATATAGAACCTGTGACTATAGCAAACCTGCTGGCTGATAGGTTAATTGAAAACTTTACTACCCTGACCCTGCTACATGTACCCCAAATCATCCCAAACACTGTCTCCCACCTATTATCTCCAAGAAACAGGTCTTAAATGCCCTCTCCAATGCCAACAACACAGACTCTATTGGACCAGACAACATCCTGGGCTGCTGGGCTGTGTTCTACATGGGTTAAAACAGGAATTAGCATCCCCATTAAGCATGCTTTTCAAGCCTAAGCACTGGCTTCATCCCAGTGGAATATAAAACAGCTGCTGTCATCCCTTTGCACAAAGATGATGCATTCACAGACCCGGGAACTATAGACCCATTAGTGTGACCAGTCTTATCTGCAAGACCATGGAATGAATCAACATGGGTGTTATTAACATAGACATAGGAAATCTCCAAATGCTTTTCCCCATCCAGTTTGGCTTTGTCAAGGGGAGATCATGCTTCTTAAATCTGAGACTGTCACCAAATCCCTAGACGAGGGCAAATCTATGCATACAGCCTTTGACAGAATCCTCAACTCAGGCATCATTGATAAACTCACCCAGCTGGGTATCAATCCATATATTGTCAGGTGGGTTGCAAACTGGCTCATGAATAGAACTCAAACAGTCAAAACAGGGGACTCCATTTCCTCCAGCAGACCTGTAACCAGTGGTGTTCCACAGGGATCGGTTCTGGGACCCCTACTGTTTGGAATCTACTTTTCTGAAGTGCAGGTTAAAACTAAAGGACTGTGGTTGACAAAATTTACTGATGACTGCAAAGTGGGAGTGATCATTGAAACCCCTAGTGATGTCAATATCCTGCAAGAAGATCTTATGCAGATTAATGACTCATGTCAAAGTCATGGTCTTAAACTTAATACAAAAAATGCTTTATCATCCCCTTCAGCAAGGTGATATTCCTGCAAACTACCACATCAATAGTCATACCCTAAGCACACAGTCAATGATGAAAGATTTGGCACACAGGTTGATAGCAACATTACCTTTGATCACCATGTCTCCACAGTGGGAAGAAGGGCATTTTATATTGCTCATCTAATAAGTAAGGGCATTGCCTCCAGAAAAAAAAGAGGTTATTAACCCCCTGTACTCTTCCATCATCAGGCTAATAATAGAATACAATGCTCCCTTTGGAATGTTCCTTTCCAAACACCTGCATCAACTAGAGAGACCAAAAAAGTTCCTTACAAAGAAAATTCAGGATATTCAAGATCTCTTTTATGTGGATAGACTGAAATCATTGTCAATTTACTCTGTGTCATACAGACTGCTCAGACGTGACCTGTGCCTTGCATATAGAGTAATCTCTGATCCAGCTTTGATGGAAATGCACAGTCACAAGTCAAATGACACATGGGTCCCTCACTGACAGGGCATTAGCCTGATATGTGACATCAACAGAGCTTCCTGGAGAGACAGATTTGTCTCACAGAGTTTTCCCCACCTTAGGAACAGGCTTCCTGATTCCTATTCATGTTAAACAAAGCTCCTTGTTGGCCCTATTTAAGCACAGTTTGGATGATGGGATGGTTAACTGCAAATTCATCTTGGGGGTTCCACCTGTGTCCCTCTTGGATAGGGGCAATAGGTGCTGTCCTTGGGAAAATGGGTTAAACTTGGCACAGCTTGTTAGAGCCCTGGGGCCATTAGCCTAGTAACCTCCTATGATCCTATGAAAAGGCATAACCTCCCCTATGGTATTAGTTCAAAGGTATAGGGAGAGCACTCTGGAGATATCTGTCCCTATTATGGAGTTTAAGAAGGGAGCCCTTACTTCATGATTTGGTGAAGTTAGGACCAGATGGCATAATGGTTAAGGTCTTTCCTTCCCATGCACAAGATTGGATCCTGACCTCTGGCCAATACATGTATAGGTTCATAGGTTCATAGATTAGTACTAGGCTAACTACCCTTGTGAGACATTTTAAGCCTAGCCAATTATCCTTTATTAGACTCAATCCCTGCACCTTCTGCTTGTAAGGCAAGCACCCGAACTATTAGGCCACCCTCCCAACCCTGAAATGTATGGAATGTGCATGTTCTTCCTGTTGGATTCCTTACACTTTTAAAGAGATGCCAAATGTTTCCACCTCAAACTAACCCAACAATGTAATAATGATCATCAGGATAGACTCTAAATGGTGCCTATAGAGGGAAGAGTTTTATTGACCAACCACTTTGGGAATCAACTGTGATACACAATTGATTTGTTAGAGACTGCATGCCATGTCAGGGCTAGCTACTCAGTGGTGTACAAATTAGCTCTAGGTTATGCAGTGGGTGATAAGTGGGTTTAGAACCATGTTAATGGTTGGAGGGGTGTTTGTGCACCTATTGCTTGGTGTGTGTCTATCACAAAGCACAGCAACCCTGAGACAATAAACTACTGGTTGGCTAGTGTCTCATTGCCTAGCTTGGGTTACCTGGGACAGATCTTGTCACAAAAGAAAATACTGTCAGCTGAGCTATCTGGAATTTTGTAAATAATTATATTTCATTTGTGAATATCAGAAGGATGCAATTGCTTGTGTTACCACTATATTAGAACTGTATGTTGCCGGAATATCAAGCTGCTGGTACAGAAGTGTGTGTGTAAAGTGCTGTGCTTATGGATGTGTCCACATTGTACCCTACTGGGAAAGAACAGAAATGTACATAAACTATTGTACCTGTGTAAATGTATATGTTTGAACTGTGGGAACTAGAGCATAGAGGGTTAACTTGCAAAACTTCAAGAAAATAGTTGAAACTAAATTGTTTTATAATTGTGCTATAAAAGTTTGTTTCAATGCAGCAAGGAGACAGGATGTCTGGAACTAGGGTGCCTTCTGTATTGCATTGTAAGTGTTTTATTATTTTATGTTTTCTAGCAGCTGCAAACATCTGAAGGCTATGTATTTTCACACTAAGATGCTAGATGCTACATCAGTGCGAGTTGCTTGTGAGCCTGGGAATTAAAGTCAAGTCACAAAAAGTAATGTCACAGTGAACATTCAGAGTTTCATATCATATTGTTTTATTTATTTATTTATTTATTTGTGTTAGCTTAGTTAGTCAGGGAAAACAGGCAAGCATGTCAGCAGAGAAGTATAGCAAGGTGACAATGAGCCAGTTGGCTGAGATGTGCCAGGTTAAAGGATTGCTGCATGTTAACCTGACTAAAGCAGAAATGATTGCAGCCTTGGGCACAACTGCATCACAGACCAGCAATTAGGAAGGCAACCAGGCTGGCCTTGGAAATGTACAGCTCTCAGAAAATGGACAGTTCAACCTTTCAACAGAGGACTTAAAAATACATCTGGAGTTAAAGAGATTTGAACTGGAGGCCAAACTTTTAGAAACAGAAGCAGCAGAGAGACTGAGATGTCTGGAGGATGAGGTAAATGAGAAACTGCAATGTTTGGAAGCTGAGGAGTATGAGAGGCAGAGGCAACATAAAAAGGAGATGCTGACTCCTTGCCATGGTCTTGGAGGTAATGGGGAAGGGAGTAAATGAACCCCAGAAGCAACAAAGATAAGTACATTTCTTCCACAATTTACAGAGAGGAATAATTTTCATAGTTTCATTCGTATGTTTGAAAGGGTATGTAAACAGTATAATGTTGACCAAGGGCTCTGGTTACAGTTCCTGATCCCCTTACTCCATGTTAAAGTTGTAACTGCTATTTTAAATTGTATAATACTGATTGCTTAAATTATAATACAGTCAAAAATTGTTTGTTAGAATGGTTTAAGTTAACACCTGAAGCTTATAGGAAGCAGTTTTCTGAGCACAGATGCAAGGCAGATGAAAGTGTATGTGAATATATTGCTGAGATAAGCATTTATTTTCATAGGTGGGTAAATGGATGTCAGGTCACCTCTTTTGAAGGGCTGGCAGACCTTTTGGTGAGGGAATAGCCCTTAGAACTTTTGGTGAGGGGAACAGCCCTTAGCACTTTGCCTGAGGACATGAGAGTCTGGTTAGCAGATAGAGAATGTAATACAGCAGATCAGCTGGAGAAAAAAGAGATACCTATTCCTAGCAAGCAGGGCATCACTGCACAGGAAAGGGATACCCAGTGCTGCTCATTGGTCTAAGGGAGCCCATGGTGAGCAGGCTAGACTGCCCTAACAGAGTCCACCAGTAGCAGGGAAAGCCACTAGACCAGGTACATGTCCAGTACCAAGGGTTAAATGTTTTAAATGCAACCAGTAGGGGCATGTAGTATATATATGTCCATAGAGGCAAGGTGGGGAACAAAAGGTGGAAGAGTCAGAAAGTGGGAATGACAGAATGTCAGCAGTAAGCTGTCTGGAGACAAGGGTACCAAACTACCACAATAGGTTGTATCCTATCTTAGTAGATGAAAAAGAGGCCACTGCTAAGAAAGACACAACCTCTGAATTAACCATTGTGAAACCTTCAATGGTTAAGGAGGAGCACTACTTGCTTTGACTGTTTATTTCAGTCAGAGCTTTAGGAGAGACCCCATTCCAAATATCTTTTGCTAGGGTTCACCTTGACTGGGAAAGTGGAAATGGAAGCCAGCAAGCAGGTGTGTTTGAGGCTATCCCTGCAGATGTCCTGATAGGGAATGATTTTCATAATGCAGTACCTTTCGTGCATGCAGTGGCATGCAGTCGGCTTGGAGACAAGCATGTGTTTCTAGTAGCATGGGGGGGGGCAGACAGACTGCACACTTGTATCTAGAACTGGTGAGATGGTTACTTCAGGCAGGGAGCTATCCTATAGCCGTGAGACTGAAGGTGAGCCACAGCTGATTGTGCATACTGATGTCACCTTGGACAGAGTGACTGCAAGGGCAGAGGGGAGTAGTAGTACCCAGGCTGACAGTAAGGCACTGTCATCAAAAAATACTTGACTTCATGTGGAAGGGGAGCTTGCAAGGGTTACAAAGAGAGAATTGAGACAGGCTCAGCTCTCAGACCCTACATTACAAGGCCTGAGGGAGGTAGCCAGTGAGGCACCTGATTCTCAAGGAAAAGGGGAATCTGTATACTGGGACAAAGGGTTACTGTATAGAGAGTGGACCCCGGAGTGAGGGCTAGAGGGTGAGAGAATACAGAAGTTGGTAGTGCCCAGAGCCTATCATCTGGCATTTCTAGCCATAGCCCATGATTTTCCCTTTGCAGGTCATATGGGTATAAAGCATACCAAGTGCATATTATGCAGAACTTTTATTGGCCTGTGATTTCTAGAGATGTAACAGGGTACTGCAGGACCTGTGAGCAGTGCCAAAAGATACGCAAGGCAGGAGACAAGATGAAAGCCCCTTTGATGCCTTTGCCTGTGATTAGGGAGCCATTTCAGAGGGCAGCTATGGATATTGTGGGGCCTTGAGTAACTCAAGTTCCACAGGGAAAACTTATACACTAGTGGTAGTAGATTATGCTACCAGATACCCTGAGGCAGTGGCTCTGTCCTCCATTGAGACAGAAAAGGTCACAAATGCTTAGTTCGAGATTTTCACAGGGTAAGTTTCCCAAATGAAATACTGACTGACAGAGGTGCCAATTTTATGTCAGACCTGCTGGCTTGTCTGTGGAAGCACTGTGGGGTGAAGCACCTACAGACCACCCCCTACCTTCCCCAGACTAATGGCCTGGTTGAGAGGTTAAACTCTACACTAAATGCCATGCTACAGGCATTTGCAGACAAGTTTAAGAAGCATTGGGACAAATATTTGCCCCATCTGTTGTTTGCTTATAGAGAGATTCCCCAGGAATCCACAGGTGTTTCACCCTTTGAGTTGCTATATGGGCAAAGGGTGAGGAGACCTCTAGATTTGATTCATTATGAGTGGGTGGGTGACATTGAATCACACAAGGAGTCTGTTGTGGCATATGTCCTAAACTTCAGGACAAGGCTAGGGGAACTCATGAGGAGAACCTGGCAGAAGCCTAACAGCAGAAAAAGGTCTGGTTTGACAGGAATGCTCAAACTAGCGTATATACTGTGGCACAGCAGGTAATGATTCTCATTCCTGTCAGACACAACTAGCTGCAAGCAGCTTGGAAATGACCCTTCAAGGTGGTACAAAAGGTCAGTGATGTTAATTACATGGTAGAACTGCTATGCAGGATGTAGGGGCATAAACTGTACCATGTTAACATGATGAAACCTTGCCATGACTGGGAGGCCCTTATGCTGAGTATTGGCAGTAGGAGGCAGGAGGAGTCTGAGGGGGATCTATGGCTACATGGAGCCAGCCAGCCAAATACCAAATTACTATGTTAGAAGCTTAGGGTTGCAGGCATATGATGGGACAGTACAGGACTATGCTGGGGTCATCAATGCCAAGGCAGATGGAATCTCAAGATAGGGAATGGGGCAAGATATTCCCAGAAAGGCCCAACCCTTTCAAGCAATGTTTCACAAGGGTCACTTGAAACACTAGCTTGACTTTTCTGGTGGGGGGGGGGGTGCCACAAAAGGAAATACTGCCACCCAACTATCTGGAATTTTGCAAATAATTAGAGGTCATTTGTGAATATCAGCAGGATGTAATTGCGTGTGTTACTACTGTACTAGAACTGTATGTGGTCTGTATATCAATCTGTTGGTACAGAAGTGTGTGTGTGCAAAGTATTGAGCTTAAGGATGTGTCCACAGTGTACTCTACTGGGAAAGAACAGAAATGTATATAAACTATTGTACCCATGTAAATGTATATGTTTGAACACTGGGAACTAGAACATAGAGGGATAACTTACAAAAC
This sequence comes from Protopterus annectens, assembly GCF_019279795.1. Lineage (NCBI taxonomy): Eukaryota > Metazoa > Chordata > Ceratodontiformes > Protopteridae > Protopterus > Protopterus annectens. The sequence continues at coordinate 1,666,795,608 of NC_056743.1, read as the reverse complement.
TTCAAAAAATGGTTGAAATTAAACTGTTTTATAATTGTGCTATAAAAGTCAGTTTAAATGCAGCAAGGAGACACTATGTCTAGAACTAGGGTAACTTCTGCATTGTGTTGTAAGTGTTTTATTGTTTTATGTCTTCTAGCAGCTGCAAACATCTGAAGGCTATGTATTTTCACAGGGAGAAGCTAGATGCTGCATCAGTGGGGGTTGCTGGTGAGCCTAAGAACTGAAGTCATGTGCCAAAAGGTGATGCCAGACTACAAATATCCTGGCAGCAATATTTGAGATATTAATTTAAGAACTCTCTGAGAGAGAGAGAGAGAGAGAAAGAGGGGCATTTTGTATTTGTCTTTGACCTGACAACATCCACTCACCACCTCTGCACTTACCTTGCTGTAAGTAAGTTAACTAGGGTACAGTAATTTCTCTTAGATTCAGTTAGGAACATAGTAAAGATTAGTTTATATGTTTTCTGTATTTATTTGAGACTGTCCCTGCAATGTTGTTTTAACTATTTCCTGTGATTTTGAAGTCTGATGTCACTGTGAATACATATTTAGTGTTGTATTATTCTATTATTATTTATTATTAAACATATTTAAGCCTTTCAATTGTGGCTTGTCTAGCTAGAGATATTTAAGCTCTTAGAGTCCTTGCATATCTATTTGGTGACACTGTACAAGCAACTGCTAATAGCCTGGTGCTTGGTCAAACTGTCATTTGGATTAATAGCAACATTACACAGTAGGATTGGCCACCCTTTGGTAAGGAACTTAAAGTAGCTGATAAGTAGTTGCTTGTGGCGGTGGAAACTACCTTATAGTCTGGGCAGAAGGGGGCATAGGTAGTAAACCTGTGCCAGCCTTTACCAGGTGTGTGTGGGTGTATAAATCACACCTATAAGTGTGTGTGTGTGTGTGTGTGTGTGTGTGTGTGTGTGTGTGTGTGTGTGTGTGTGTGTGTGTGTGTGTGTGTGTGTGTCAGCTACTTGAGCAAGCACATGAATCACTGGTTGGACAGAGAGGGTGCTTTAGGTCTTGTCTTGGCCACTCAGCTGAGATCTCAACCCTATAGCTGTGCCAGTGTTGAATCTTATTGGGGTCTGGAGAAAGAGGGAGAAACCATCCCCAGACTGACTGTGGTCTCTGTGTGCTCTTAAGGGAAATTGCACTTTCCTGTTTGTGCACTTGTCATCCTTCCAGTATGTACTCCCCCCCCCACTGTTGCCAGTGGTGAGGATTGAGGCTCTTTGAATACTGGGCCAGTGCAGGGGTGTTGCAGATCTGTTGATGGAAAGCTGAACATAAAAAAAATATATAAGAACTAAGAATTCCTACACTTACTGAAGGTTCACAGACAAGATGCAGCTTGGAAGTGGATGGCATGATGGTAAGGAGGAGGCTGGGCTTCCTATTTGACTTCTTCTGTGGGGCTATCAACTGTGTTCTCTAGATTATTTAACTAGAGAGGTAGGTGTTTCATTGCTCAACATGGGAAATGTGTGTAATGTCTGGTGCTGTCATCTACTTTCCCTGAGGAGAATACATGTAGGGGGTTTGGTCCATGCATAATGGTTAAGGTGTTTACTTTATAGACACAAGGTACAGGGTGTGATTCTCACCCTTGGAAGCATGGCAAAGATTACCGCCCCCCCCTGGGGTCATTAGCCCAGTAATTACCTATGAACCTATAAACCTAAGTGGTAAAGATAATGGCTGATTCATATGAGTGTATTGTTAGGGAACAGGAAGACAGTGTATTAGAGCCAGATGGGCATGAAATAAGATGCCTCCATCTCCCTAAAAACTTGGACAACTGTGGGAAGCCATTAGATAATCCAATCATGGTACGTGAGATTGAAACTGCTATTGATACTAGCAGCATAAAACCCCCCATGGGGTAAATCAGATTATTATAGACTTTTATAACGTTAAAACAACAATACTTTCCTGTTGAAAGTATACCAGCAAGTTCTTAGATAAGGCAGTTTCTAGGAGGAGATGTTAAAAGCCAAAATTACTATGATCCCTAAACCTCTCAAAGATTGTACCAGAGCTGAGAACTATAGGTCAGGCTCCCTCTTGCAAAACAATGTTAACATTTTTGCTAGAATACTGGCAGGAAAATTAGAGAAGCTTTTCCCAATGGTCATGGGGGAAACAGTCTAGACTTTCGTAAGGTGAGGCAAGAGCAGTTAGATGTCATCATGCTGTGGATAAATGCACTGCAATATTGCAGGCAGGGAAAACTTCCTAGCTGGAGTGTGCTTTATTGACATTCAGAAAGCAGTTGATTCTATTAAATCAAATAATGTAGGTTCCTAACAAGCTTCGACTGCTATTGTAAGGTGCTATATTTATACCCAATGGCCGAAGTAAGGATACATGGAATAAAGTCAACAGCTATTAAAAAGAGAGACTTGGCAAGGGTGATCGTTGTCCATGTTACTTTTTGTGCTGGCTACATCAGTGATAGATAAATATTTCCAAGAACATTTTGGGAAATAGAGAACTGGAAGTGGGTTAAAAATCATTCTATTTAATCACATGATTTGCAGATGATTGCACTGTTTGGTTTAGTAACAAACTAGAACAAATTCAGAAAGTGCTGGAAGGGATCAATAGGATTGCAAGGACTACAGGCATACAGGTCAATATCAGGAAAAAACATCCTATTTTTATTTAATTAGAATGGATCTTAATGGGCAAGGATAGATAAAGAAATGAGGTGTTCCATTGCATCTCCAATCGAGTATTTAGGAATTTTATTGTGTACCCCACTAACTGTAAAAGTCAATATATGGATGTAGAAAAAGTTAAAACTCCCTTTCTTTTGAAAAATCCAGGTAGAAAAAAAATGTGTATATTACCTAAGATCCTGTTTATCTTACGACATTTACCACAATTATCTTTCTCACCTTATACTAAAGTGATACAGAAAAGTATGTTACAGTTTTTGTTGGAAGGGAAATACACTAGAATCAGCAGAAGGTAGCTGCAAATAACTAAGAAGCTTTGGTGTTTTTGTGCCCCAGATCTTTAAAATTATGAGGTGGTAGCATTAACAGTGTTCTATATTAGGGCTATTCCAAGGAATCCTCACATGTGGCTAGTACCAGAGGTTCTGCTAACATTCAAAGAAGCAACAGCAATAGAACTACACCCACCTTCAAAGTCTGGGACCCAGGTAGCTTTGAAACATGGTTAGATACAGAACTATATAGAAAAGAAGACAAAAGGAGCAAATTATTATATCTGTCATTTCTCTGTAACATCCCCCTGATTCAAATTGAAGCAAAACAGGAGTCTTGGCAAAAATTTGCAGTCAGCAGTTATGTTATATGTTATGGATTTATGGGAAATGGACAAAAAAAATGATTTTGACCTTAGATGTAATTGGAAAGAATTTCTCAAAACTCAGTACCCTTGGTGTCTGTATATTCAGCAGAGGTCCATACTTAATAGGGCTGTTGGTTGTGAGTCAGAGACTCTGCTGGCCCTTTTTGAGAAGGTCAACAATATGCACATGGTGGTGAAAAGGTAAGATTAAGAGAACTATACCCCACTGTTAGGGAAGAACCAAAAACAGATAAACTTACTATGGAAGGGTTGGAGTGCAATGTTCAAGGAATCTTTCTCATATAAAGAGAGGGTAGAGTGTTTAACGCAACTTACTAAGAAGAATTGACCACACTTAGCTTGATTTGTAATAACTAAAATATTCTTTATATTGCATCTCCCTCCGGTGCAACTTTATAAAAGGGAGTGGGCCACACAGAGTAGATGCTGGCATTAGCAGTCATTGGACATGGACTGCCTTTCAATGATATGACACTGTCCAAAGATAGCAAGCTGGTGGCAACATGTTATAAGATCTGTGGGATGGGCCCTTAGCTTAACATTACACATTACTAGAAGGCTCTCTATGGATTCTGGATATTCTTTCTCTCAGGAAACTGTCATACTAGATGATTTCAATATCAATTGATCCTCATGTAGCTCACCACACCCTACTGACCATATTAACCTTCACAGCTTCACTCAATTAATCCAAACTACAACTAGGGTAGACAAAATATCTAAAAAGGAGTCCATCCTTGAATGGATCCTTACTAAACAACCAGTACTATCATATCACTCTGGTAGCCTCCCTGACTCACTCAGTGACTGCCTTCCAACATTTGTTCTCCATCATCATGCAAATCCAATAAAATCTTCATCTTACTGACAAATTCAATATACAAAAAATTAAAATCTCAAGACTCTGTGTCCACCCTCAAACTCTGTAATTGGAATCCACTGTAATTCCTCCTCCTATACACTGTATTAGAATATTTCAACACTTCCTTTCTAAACATTCTAAATAAGATGGCTCCCACTAGAACAGTGAGAATAAAGTCCAATTATGCCCCTTGGCTTACCAAAGAAACAAGGTCACATCTAAAAGAAAGAGATAAAGCCTGGGAAATGTGTGTCCATAAGAACGCTGCAACAAATCAACAGAAATACCTTGTACTAAGAAATAAGTCAAAAAAGTGCATCATATTCAACAAAAAAAAAATCACTATACTGATATACAATCTAAACACAAAAAGAGTGCACAAAATTTTTGGTCTGCTATAAACAACATTTTGCAACCTGGCCAAACTAACACTCCCCCACCATCTATCAATAACTCCATTGACAATATCGCCAACCAGTTCAACAAATATTTCATTGAATCCATAACTGCCCTCACTAATAATAACTGTCCAACACCACCACCAAATCTCTCTTCCTTAACTAAATAAACAACCTCTTTTCCTTACAACCATTTCCAATAAGCACTATATACAAACATCTTAATAAACATAATCCCACAACCCTTGTAGCAGACAAGCTGCCTGATGAATACCTTAGAATCGCAGCTGAAGTCATATCATACTCAGTCTCTATACTAATCAATCTCTCCATCTCTGAACACCATATCCCAGCTCTCTAGAAAATATTACACATAATACCACTACACAAAGGCAGAAACTCAGCTCAGATAAATTACCGGCCTATTTTTTTCCTATCCCCTCTATCAAAAATTCTCGAAAAGTACATACATACTCAAATCCTAAAGCATCTCTTATCCAACACAAAATTCTAGTAAACACCCAAAATGGATTCTGCCCTAATCACAGCACTACCACAGCCTTCGTTAGCTTCTCTAATACAATTAACAAACACAGGAATGAAAGCAACCTCTTCTATCTTTCGAGACCTCTCTAAAGCTTTTGATACTCTGTCATAACAAGCTTTTAACTGTACTATCTGAATTCAATCTAAGCTACTCCACTCTTGCATGGTTCCAGGACTACTTACAGATTGCAATTGCAAACCTGTTACTTTAGGTGTTCCACAAGGCTCAATCCTTGGTCCCCTTCTCTTCAATTAATTCACCAACAACCTTCATGCTGCTACCCTACATGCTACATTGGTCCAATATGGTGTTGATTCAGCCCTAATCTGTTCTGCCCCAACCCTCCAAGAAATTCAAAATATAACACAACAATCCTTTACAGCAATTGAAACATGGCTATCAGATGCACAACTCACACTCAGCCCAAACAAAACTAAGCTGATGCTTTTCCATCTCACTAAAGCCACAGATTTGATATCTCCATTCAAAATAACTTCAAGCACTAAAACCCCTATTACACCAGTCCCCTATGCCAAACTTTTAGATGTTATAATAGATCAAAACATGAAGTTGAACTGACATATTGCCCAAGCAAAAAAATAAAGAAATAAAAAAAACTTCACAAAAAACTTGGGAAACTATACAGATGCAAAAATGGCATTCTAATAGCACCAAAACCATTATTGCCAGAAACCACCTAGTCTCCACACTTCTCTGCACATCTCCCATACTCATTAATCTCAACAAATCTGACTTAGCCAAAATAGACACTTGTTATAACAAAATCGCAACATTTGCTACTGAATCAGCCTTTAGGTCTCATCACTGCCAGGCCCTTAAACAACTATCTAAGCTAGAACTTCCCAGCCTGCTCACTCTGAGCCAACTTAAAATAACCCATCACATATTTTTCCAGCCTGAAAAAACTCCACCTCTACTAGGCTGATTAAATCAATACTTATGCAAACATTTACTATGATCCAGTAACAAATCACTAATGGAGGTTTCTAGAAGTAAAAGTAGCTCAGGTGACTCCTTATATTCCAACTACATTGCAAAAATCTGGAACACCATACCCCTTAACATCAGAACTACAGCCAACAAAGCCAACTTCAAAAACCTCCTCAAATCCCATTTAGCTAGCTCATGGATATGCACCTGCTCTGACCCAGGCTAAACTACTCACACAATCTTGTAATGCATGTGCCCTATCCAAAAAAGGCAAACCTAGGATGTTTTCATATATGGATATCATTGGTATCCTATAATAGTGTCTTTTTCTTCAAGTAGACTTACCTTTGTTTGATAACTGGCTATACTCCTCAACATAAACATATACAGGTCCAACACCGCTTTTGTTATGTTTATACTTTATTCCTTCTAATTTCAAAGTGTTCTTTTTATCTCTTATCTCTAAGTGTTATCACTGTCACTTGTGTACATGACTACCTGGCAGTATCTCAGTACACTGAATAATATACTGTATATCACTATTTATAATCAGCCACTAATGTAACAAATGGAGTCATGCATGTCAACAATGTAATATGTTAAGCTTTTTAACTACCACTATGGTATTCACTGATTTTGTGTATGACAACAATGTATTATGTTATATTTTTTATTGTACACCTACTGCAATTTCATTCTTATTTTTATAATATTGTACTGTTAATTATGGAGCGTTTCTCCCCAGAAATCTGCTGAAAATGGGTACCCTGCTCACTCGGACCTTGCAGGTAAACAAATGCAAAATAAAATATTTGGGGAGGAATAAAATGCATTAGTATAAAATACATGCAAGTAATAAATTTAGAACTTCACATGGGCAAATCCCAATTAATGATTAATGGGAAAAATTCATACATGTGTGGAGAAATGCAAAAAGTTATTGAACATTGTTACATACCATCCTACAAGTACCAAATGCAAGTACAATAGCAGTTGTGGTAGTAACAAGCATGTTGTCAAGGTTAAGGGAGTGAGACACAAGAACACATCCAAATCATTAGAGACTGCAAACCTCAAGGATATTCCAGCTACACAAATATAATGTGCAACAGAAAATGTCTTATTGTTTTGAAAACATTTTACAGACGTGTTTGTTCACAGGAGATGTAGGGCAAGTCATGAATCCCTCTTACTCTGATGAAACTGTTGCCAGAAAATATTCATATGGGCAAAGTTCATTAGCAAAATGTGTATCTTGGAATGAATACGGCCATGAATAAACATGAGAACTAGAACAGATATGAAAGTGTGACATCACAGGAGAGTAATCACACTGCATGTGTGCATAAATTCACAATTGTGTAGCAACAATTGCTTCACACACTGCTTCAGTGCATACTGTATATCTCTGGAAAGCCTGTCTACTTATGTAAAAATTGCATTACATGTGTATTACCACATGCTGCCACACAAATATATTTAACACACTACTGAGAAAGTATATATCTGAAGTGTTTGTTGCAGCATTTTTGGAAAATGAGTATTGAAATGAGCACTACACAACAAACAAGTGTACTGCTTAGAGCATAACACTCAACATATATGCACAACATCAGATTAGGTTAATACTAAACTGTGGAAGCTACTACAGGTGGCGTACATTTTTATACATAGGCCTATAACACTGTTAGTGTCCTCTGAATATTGTCCTTAACTGCCATTGCATTACTCCAAGCACAGCTATGCAGCCAAAGTTTTTGTCACAAGAGACAAGTGACAATTATTACTTCAAAACATTCATTGCTTATGTTGCTTTGTGTTAACAGTTATGCAACAGAAAATACAAAACATACTTCGTTAAAATGGGTATGCTCACAAGAAAGTCCAGAAATTAGGGGGTCAAGATCACTCAGCCATCAACCAACAGTAAAATATCAGACAGCATATCTGTTGAGTAAGCTTTCCGAGCATGTCTGCATTGTTCTTATTTTTTACACACACATGCAAGTCAGAGAATGGTGGATGTGAACACATGTCCATGTAAGTCAAATAGACAGTAGACATGAAAAGTTGCTGTTCATGCAACACTAGAAGGAAAAACACAGTTTTAAGAGGGAATACAGTTGAAGGGATAACTTGGGCACTTAGTCTGAATGCAGATGGGCTGCCTTAAAAAATTAAAGTATCACCTGGAGGATGAAAAAGCATTGCATCTGTAACAGTCTTATCACTTTGTAGCATTTTACACATCAACATCTGTGACTAAGCCATTCTTGCTTGTTACCACTTGATTTTAAGTGCAGCAATACAAGTTACACATTACTAGATTTGAACATCTGCCATGTAAGGCAGCAGTCTCAAGATTTGTAAACTAAATGATGACACCACTCAAGAAATCATACCACACTTCACAGATAGCACACATTTGAAGGGATAACTTGAGCGGTGCATTGGATTGTCAAAAGGTACAAAAATACCTGAGGATTGTTCACAGTTATATATGCTATGTAAGCCAGTCCTGCATGGTAGCAGTTGTTTTTGCATAGACTCATAGGAGCTACATACTGCCAGATTCAACCACCTCTCTATGCAAGTTATGGGTCTATGTCAAAGCATTAAATGTTCTCTTCCCTGAACTACTATTCATCGAGACCACAAGAGAGAACATTCCTTTCAGTGAACACTAATTATACAGAGTTTCACATCATTGAATTGCCATAGTTGGCCTGTGAATAACAAAAGTAAACAGAAAAGAACACTCACCTGCACACACCACAAAAACTGCTTTGTCATTTTGACTGAGATCATGTTTTAGTAGGTTTTGGGAAATTAATTTATTTCCCCAGTGTAGTGCGATCTCGGAGTTAGTATATATAATTAGCAGGAGGTGTAGGGGATGCAGCCTCCCACATGAGACTCCAGGCCCCCTGCAAAACCAGTTTTTGTGGTGTGTGCAGGTAAGTGCGCTTTTTTGTTTACTTTTCTTATTCACCAGGTATTATAACATCTGTGATGTTGGCCAACTATGGCAATTTGATGATGTGAAACTCAGCAAAATAGGCATCCACTGAATGGAATTTTGCTCCTGTGGTCTCGATGAATAGCAGTTCTGGGAAGAGAACACTCCATGTTTTTAGACAGACAAATAATTTATACAGTCTCTACACCTGTAAACTAACAGATGATGCTACAGAATAAGTCATAACGCAGATATCAGAAAGCACACAGCTGAAGTGTCAATATGAGCCATATGTTGAGCTATACATGGCTTCCCTCAAAAGAGAGTGTACAATTGACAGAGCTTAACTATGAGTTTCACATACATACATGTGCAAATGTAAGCACTAAGTAGAATTTTATACATAACATCCATGCATTAAGGGAATTCTGCCTGTTATAATGTGGTAGTATATGTCACACCACTAATTCTCTGTCAGATTTGAACACCTACATAACTAATACTGCAGTTTGTATGCTTTTTAGTAACAGCTGACACCAAAGAAGAGTTTCTAGCATAGCATTTGGACAGCAAACATTAGAAAGGATATTGTGAATATGGGGTTTGAATTCATTTAAACTCATTTTAAAGGAAAAGAAACTTGGTGAATTAAAACCCTTACCCTGTTATAATATTATCCCTATGCTGAATGCTGCACATCACATCTCCTGAATAACACATTCATGTCTGATTCTATTAATTTACACATTCCCAGATTTGAACTCCTGCTTATCTAAATCCACTTTCTTTACAACTAAGTAGTAACGTCTGATGTAAGAGAAGAAGTCATATCACAGTTGTCAGAAAACACACACTCGAGGGGATACCTGGAGCAGTGTGTTGGAACTGATATGGCTTCCCCAAAAGGAGGTCTGAGGGATCAAAATCCTGTAGCCATGTAATTATTATCACTAGGCTGAATTATCTATATCACATGTGTTAATTAAGCCAGTCCTGCCTGTCACCGTACTCTTACACAATCACAATAATTGCACATTTCCAGATTTAAATACCTGCTTATCTATGTACACATTCTCTAGAGAGCTGCATATTAACCACTGATGCCACAAAATAAATCATGCTAGAATTGTCAAAAAGCATCCTGTTGAAAGGATGACTTGACCAGTGTGTTGGAATTGATATGACTTCCTTAAAAGGGCTTTTGAGGGATCAAAATCCTGTAGTCATATAAGTTTTGCCACTAGGTTGAATTATCCATATCACATCAGTTGAGTAAGCCAGCCCTGCTTGTCACTGCCACTATTATCTTACAGACACACACACACACACACACACACACACACACACACACACACACACACACACACACACACCGTAATTACACATTGCCAAATTTAACATTGCCTATTTCAGTGTATGACTACTGACACCACAGGAGAAAGTTTATCACAGTTGCCAGAAAGCACATATTTGAAGGGTCAGCATGAGCAATGTTTTGCAATGCACATGTTTTCCCCTAAAAGGGAGTTCAGGATTTGGGGGTATCTCTATCCCTATGTATGTGTTACCACAGAGTGGAATTGTACATATCAGACTTGCTGGATAAGTCAGTCCTGCCTGTTACTATTTTCTTACACAGTCATACAAGATACTCATAGCTGGATTTAAACACCTGGCTATCAAAGTCTACATACTCTAGAGTTGTGCTTTAGCCTGTTATACCACAATAGAAGCCTTTATTATGAGTGTTAGAAAGCACATAGTTGTAGGGGACATTTCACAGTCAGGGGAATTGCCAAAGTGGTTTGTCAAAGAAGATGCAGTCAATGTGTTGATCATATCTCACAACATAAGTCAAACATTCCTTCAACATACCACAGGCCTCCAAACTAGTTGTTTACATGAAAGACGAAGTCATGGACCACTTTTCAGAAATCACACAGTTGAAGGGAACATAATAAACGTATGAAGGGAGGGACAATGTGTCTTCTGGATAAGACTTCACAATATACTCTACTGATAATGGAAATATCCCATCAGGAGTTCATTAAACCCTGGACCCTGTCATGATTATAATAATAACTGTCTCCTTGTAGTGATATCACTATTGCTTTCTCTTGTGCAGCAAGGCTATGCATGATAAGGGGAGAAGCTCAGTATGAATGTGGCCAAAGGCAAAATCTGATTAGTTTTTGCAATAGAAAGGCAAGTGCAGTTATCATTACCTATATATGGGTAGGTTGCTGCGTGATGGCAAGCATCTCACAAATGATGACTGGAGAAATAGACATTTTTGTTTATGGGCTATTTCTTGTCATGTGTGTGCTACAAGAATCTATTTTTGACTAGATTATGGGTGTAAAGTACGGTTGATAAGGCAGTACTGAAAATGGGGAAGGTATATAGGTCAAGTTTGATAGGACATGCAGACATACAGGACCTATAAGAGAGACAGGGATAGTGATGGACACAAGAGGGTGGGGGAGACTTTGATTGGGGTTAGGCATGGGACTTCAGAGGCATATCCCCATGTAGCATGGATACAATGAAAATCTAATCCTCACTATTAGAACTATCTACACTGTCTCCTCTTGCAGACAACTGGAAGAGTGCAAAATGGAACAGCTATTTGGCAGTTCACTCCAAGATATTTTCCATATGGCCAATGCAGGCACAAGGCACCTCTCTATGATCTTCTTCATTAATCCCATCAGCTTTTGCTGGGTGACATAATCTCCTTATCCAGTTCCACTTTTCCTGGTGGGTACTACTGCACCAATCTCATGGCAGAGCTACGTGACCCAGATTTGGCAGGCAGTACAGGGATTGTGTAAGCAATAATGCCAAATTGTGACCCACAATGCCAGATGCATGTGCTGCCTGTGATGTCACCACAGATGCCACCTGTGGAGGGGATGGCAGTCCAAGCTACTGTTGGCCCATCTTGATCTCTGCACTGGTGATGGTGATGCAGGAGCTATGATTATTCAAATGTAATGAAAATAAAATAAAAATGTGATAATGAGAAAGAAGGTAGTTGTTAAAAAAATATGTATTTAAATATATGTGAAAGGCTAGTTTAAAAGCAAGGTAGTTTATAATGCATTTTATTCTATTAATCATATAACAGAAGGGATAAAATTCATGTGTAAATGCAAGTAGCTTCTGAAACTGCAGTGTGCTTTGACCCCTGACCCTGGCAGCTGCCAGCTCAGCAAGCTTAATGTTATGCTTTTCATAAGTGATTATCTGCTGGGTCAGGAAATTAAAATGTGTAAATCTTCCGCAGCTTCCTGATAAGATAACTTGTCCTTGTAAATAATTAAATCTTCCTTTCCTGATGTAGTAACTTGTCCCTGTAAGATAAAAACATAGCTGGTGGGAAAGTGAAACAGTGAACAAAGAAGTGAATTTAAAGTCTGAATCTGCTATTGTATTCGAACTGATATGAGACCTTTAAGAAGTAACTTTACAGAAAGACATTATGACTGGCCAGCTGGATAGCAAGGCCATATTGTATCTAAAGGAAAAGTTTTTTTTAAATGTACTGCATCAGCATTATTAGATGAATAGAATACTGTTAGTAAAAGTGATGTAGATGCCTTGTGGCTAACCACGTCAGTAAGGTGGGCATAACGTGAATGTAAACACTATAAAATATTCTGTACTTCCTGCATCATGTCAGACAAAATTCTGTACTTGTATGGTTTTTTTTGCCTCCTGGTGTACACTAGTAAACTTTTGAATCTGAACCTCCTGTGTATTGAATTCTGATTTTTTATTTAACAGTTTGGTCCTTTCAAGACGGAATTCCCTAGGTAAGCTGCAGATCGAATACTGCGCAGGAGAAGTTACCAAAATGGTTCTTCTTGAGTGAAAAGACCTCCGACTGAATTGTCGTGTGTAAAGAGGCTGGCCACTTTCTGATCTGTGGCCGAAGAGCAGAATTTGAACATTTTCAAGACCAGGAGGCTCAGGTAGGAAGAATTTGCCTTTTTTCTGTTTTAGATCAGGGACTAGGTTACAGTATATTATTGTCAAGATATGTTTTTTCAGATCAGGGACAAAAGGAACTACTGTATATTTTGTCATAGATCAGGGTAACAGAATAAGGTAGACAGTTATTCTAGATAAACTGTAAACAGGAACTAAGAATTTGACATCACGTGATAAAAAAAAGGGTTACGTAACATTTTCTTTGACATAGGTAATCAGTGCACTAAAACCTCGCGAGATCCGCCCCTAACCGAAGACGCAAAATACATGCAATTACAGCGTGCTGACAATGTTAGGTATTATACGAAATGGGTTAACAAATATGAATTTGATGGTAAACTAGATAAACTTACACTAGTTAAACTCCTTAAACAGCTTAAATATGATGCAGGAGGTCAGGCAAAAAAGCAACGCCAACTAGGCATACCTCAAGCACACAGGTGGATTGAGGAAGCAAATCGTAGGGAACAGAAGCTTAAAAATTCAAAAACATTATTTTTAGACAAAGAGGATAATAACTTGGTAATAGCTACAGCTCCTCCTCCTCCTCTCTTACCCCCTCCCTTACCCTTTTCAGGATATGAAGTGAGTGGACAGGCTGGTCCGCCTCCGCGTTATCCTGAAGTTTCAGTAAGACCACAACCATTTGTTAGGGATCCTATTGAGACTAGGTCTCGAACACGTAAAACACATAGGGACACAGAATCATACCAGATAGAGAGGAATCTACAGGATGAGAGTGAGGAAGAAATATGCCCACTTATAGAAGTTCCAAATCCTCAGGCAGGACAGGAAGGGCAGGATCCAACACTCCTAGTATATAGACCATGGACACCGGAAGATATCCGGAAGGCTACTGAGGGAATCCCCCATCTGAAAGTTAATTTTACGAAATTTTTAGAAGATTTACAAGGCATGAGGCTAAGTTACCACTTGAATGGGGAAGAAGTAGAAAAAGTAGTAAGACAAATTATAGGTCCAGATTGGCACATGATTTGTGGCACCTGGAATCCTCGTAATGCAGAACTTAGGCCACTCCCACATAGTGATGCAGAGTTAGACAACAGAGTGAAAGGTCTGGCAGACAGAATCTCTGAGAAATGGAAACCTAGAGCAGACTGGACTTGCATTAATCAATGCATACAACAGGAAAATGAGACAATAGATGGATACTATGCTAGATTATTAGAATGTTTTAATAATCATAGCGGTATGTCGATTCCTGAGAACCAAACGAATGATTCCCCATATGAACAACAATTAAAAAATGCATTTTTGAAAGGTTGCATTGCACCTATTAGTAGCTTCATTATGAAGCATATGATAGATCATCGAACAGGGAGGCTACAAGCCTTACTCGAATACACTAGACATGCTGAGAGACATTTTAATAGTAAAAAGAAAAAGAAGGCGCAAGTCTTCACTGCTGAAGATGGAGTTGAAGTATTTGTATTACAGTCAGGTAAAAAGGGCAAGAAGAATGACCAGGGAAACAAACAGTCTGACAAATGATCAGAAGATTTTGAAGAGAGGAAAAAGAGAGGTGAATGCTTCAAATGCGGGAAAAAAGGGCATCTAGCAAGGGATTGTAGGCAAAGCAAGAAGGTAATTACAGAAGATAAAGGGGATGAGGACTGACTATATGATAATGAGAATACATCATATGAAAGTCAGGAATCACCAGTAACAGCTAGAATAGAAAAGACAAATGCCAATGTAGTAGAAGGAGTAGAGGAAGTACAAATTGACTTAGACGAAAATGGAAATGAAATTTTAGATTTAGCATTGTTGAGCCTGGAGCTCTACCTAGCAGACACAAAACCGGAAGTGACACTTCTGGTGGAGGGAAGGGAAGTCAAATTCCTGTGTGACTCAGGAGCATCACGGACTTTGATACACCCCTCCAAGTTACCAGAACATTCCGAATTACCTGATTATATATTAGTAAAAGCAGCAAATGGACAGCTATACAGGGAGCCACTCTCCCATGATATAGCAATAACTGACCCTGTTTCAGGTATGGCCCAGAGAAGTAAAATAGTTGTTTCTGCAAAGTGTCCAGTAAACCTATTGGGCAAGGACCTTATGCAGATATTTGACATAGCAGTAGTTCCAACTGTACAAGGTATGGAGGCACAGAGACAAATGGATACCTTTGTAGTGCGATCGGAGGGTGAAACCTTTTATTGGTACAGCCAGGACCTAGTCACGACTGGTCCAGGGGCAGTGACCGAGGAGCTGATGAACGTAGCCATCAGTAAAGCCCCCTCCCTTGACACTGATCAACAGCATTTGTTACACTGTACTCTATATTACTGTACCACACCAGGACCTGATAGAGAGTATGAGCAAGAACTGTTTAGAAATCGTGCAACTAGATTGGTTTTGTACTTTGTACTGGGATACTGAGGGGAACAGTGTAGTTAGCTGTTCATTACCTCAAGAATTCCTTGCATTGTATAGATCAAATCGGTTGCCACATGTCAGCCTGACAAAGAACAAAAGTGTTAAATGGGCAGACTTAGGAGAAAAAGTAACAAGATGGGAGAAACAGACTGATTTAGAACTGTCAGAACAAGGGATACAAAAACAAAAACTGAATTGGTTGACACAGACACATCCAGCTGTACACTTCAAATCTAGCAAGGACAGCTGATTAGCATTTTTATTAGAAGAAGAAGAAAAGGCCTTGTGTGAAATTCCAACAACTCTGTGGTCAACAGGCAAGTCAGATGTAGGACTTATTCGAACAGCAGGACCAGTTACAATTACCCCAAAGTCAGCTTTTAGACCACAGAAAAGACAATACCCTTTGGGAAAGGATGCAGAAATAGGAATTAAGCCTATAATAGCAGCATTACTCAAAGAAGGAGTACTGGTAGAATCTCCTGATTCACCATGTAATACACCCCTACTTCCTGTTAAAAAAGCAAACGGGGAATGGCGGATGGTACAAGATTTACAAGCTGTAAATAATGCAGTAATACCTAGAGCACCTATGGTGCCAGACCCACATACCTTGTTAAATGATTTAGAACCACAACAGAAGTATTTCTCTGTGGTAGATATTAGCAATGCTTTCTTTTCAATACCTATACATCCTGATAGTCAATATTGGTTTGCATTTACATTTCTGGGTAAAAGGTATACATATACTCGACTACCACAGGGATATTGTGAGAGCCCAACAATTTTTGCACAAGAAATGGCTAGCAACCTGGCAGGATTTACCCTACCGGGAGGTAGTCAAATTCTACTTTAAGTAGATGACATCTTGCTAGCAGCCCCCACCCAGCAGCAGTGCAGGGAGGATACTGTAGCATTATTGAAATTTTTAGCAATACAAGGACACAAAGTAAACAAAAGTAAGTTACAACTTTGGAGAAAACAAGTTAGATACTTGGGATATGTAATATCCAATGAAGGTAGAATACTAGATGAGGAAAGAAAAACAGCAATTTTGCAAGCACCCAAACCAACAACCAAGAAAGAAATGATGTCTTTCTTAGGTACAACTAATTTTTGTCGGAGCTGGATACCAAATTATGCTTTGGAATCTGCTCCACTGACTGATTTGATATATAAGACACCAATGGCAGCACAAGATATTTTACAATGGACAACAGAAACAGAAACAGCTTTCTGCAGGTTGAAGCAGTTGATAGCTTCTCCATTAGTTTTAGGACTTCCAAATTATCACAAACGTTTTTTTCAGACCGTAGATTGTAAGCAAGGGTACATGACGTCAGTATTGACGCAACAACATGGGGACAAGCAACGCCCCATAGCTTACTATTCATCACAGTTAGACCCAGTGGTGCGATCTTTGCCTCACTGTGTACAAGCAGTAGTTGCAGCTGCAATGGCAGTACAGGCTTCGGCCTCAGTGGTGTTATTTCACCCTGCAGATGCAATGGCAGTACAGGCTTCGGCCTCAGTGGTGTTATTTCACCCTCTCACATTGAGAGTGCCTCATGCAGTTGCAATAATTTTACTACAAGAGAAAATGGCATACCTTTCTCCTGCTAGACATCTTTCATGTATGACTATACTGCTGAGCCAACCTCATATGACAATTGAACGATGTACGACATTGAATCCATCAACATTACTTCCAACTCCTGTGGAGGGCACACCACACAGCTGCCTGCAGGAAATTGAACAGTTAGCTTTACCTAGACAAGATCTTACAGATATGCCCTTGGATAATGCCGAGGTGACATATTACGTGGATGGCTCATGCAGAAAGGGTCCTACAGGGAAGAATCTGGTGGGATATGCAGTAGTTACAGACACTGACATTTTAGAAGCTCAATCCTTACCACACAACTTATCTGCACAAGCAGCAGAGTTGATAGCTTTGACGAGAGCATGTACTTTAGCAAATAACAAGTGTGTAAACATATATACTGACAGTCAGTATGCTTTTTCTACAGTACATGTATTTGCACAACAATGGAAAAATAGAGACATGATTACATCCAGTGGAAAACCTATTAATCATGCGCAATTTATTTTAGAGCTATTAGAATCTATTCAGTTACCTACCAAAGTAGCTATTTGTAAATGTGTAGCTCATACAAAACAACAGGATAAGATTTCAAAAGTTAATGCACGAGCTGATGCAGCTGCAAAGCAAGCAGCCTCAGACTCAGAAACTTTACTTTTAAATGAGGAATTACAGCCCTCTGAGATTTTAGATTTAGACATGTTAAAAACAATGCAGATGCTTACTACAAAAGCAGAAAAACAAAAATGGGTAAAACGAGGTGCAATTCTTGAGAATGGACTGTACATTTCCAAAGAAAGAAAACCGATATTGCCGTCTAATTTATTTAGATATGCAGCTTTGTTGAGCCATGGGCAGAGCCATGTCTCAACAGGGGGGATGGTACAGTTAGTAAATCGAATATTCCAAACATACGGATACATAAACTACACAAAAAAAAGTTTGTGCAGCTTGTCATACTTGTAACAAGCACCATGCACAAGGAGCATTTAAAACCAAGCAAGGAAGTTTTCCTATACCACCATACCCGTTCCATACTATTTGTATGGATTTCATAGAATTGAATAAATGTGAAGGGAAGAAGTTTTGTTTAGTTATTGTAGACATGTTTTCTAAATGGGTAGAAGCTTTTCCAACCAAAAACCCGGATGCAGCAACAGTGGCAAAAGCCCTGATAAAAGAAGTAATCCCTAGATTTGGCATTCCGGAGAGGATTTATAGTGACAATGGCACACATTTTGTGAATCAGACGATTCATCAGCTTGGAAAATTTTTTGGTATCTCCTTAAAGAACCATTGTGCCTACCACCCACAGTCAGCAGGACTGGTGGAAAGGTACAATGGTACCCTAAAAAGTAAATTTAGGAAACTAGTAGAGGAGACTGAAAAGAATTGGATATACTGTTTGCCTTTAGCACTGCTGAGTATGAGAATGGTTCCAAATGTAAAGGGTTTGACTTTGAAATGTTTTTTGGGAGAGCATATTATGTGCCTCAGTGGAAAGCTCTCATGCCTGCAGAGCAAGAGGCTGACAGTTCGTTAGCAGAATATATGAAGAAATTGTTAAAGAATAAATCTGTTTTGCAGTTTAACTCTTTTTCAGATAAGGGACAGACCAGACCGGTGGAAGCAGTCTTGGCCCCAGGGTCGTGGGTCTGGCTGAAAGTGACAAAAAGGAAAAACTGGGCGAGTCCAAAGTGGGAAGGTCCATACCAGGTTTTGTTGGCAACGCCTACTGCAGTTAGAGTGGCAGAGAGGATGTCCTGGGTTCATTTGACGCATTGTAAACCAGTAAAGAACTTTCAACTTGATAAAAACTTTGAGACTGATACACAACCAGACCGAGATGGCCAAAAGCAAAGCGAATAGAAGTTTAGATCAACCCCAGAGATGTTGCATAATCATTTTGTTGTGTGTACATTTATTAACTGTAATTGTGACAATTTTTCTCTTGCTGTGGTTCATCTTACACACAACCACACAAGTGAAAGTGGGAAGGCGTGATGAAACGTCTATAGACTGGCATCCAAATTTTAACACATACCTGGCCATAAAACGTGTGTATGCAGAGACTATGAACATTTCAAATTGCTGGGTTTGTACAGCTATACCAACAGCATATGGAGGACTGATAATGTCCGCTGTCCCTTTGGGGATAAATGAGACTTGGGAGAATGTACTTTTCGACACAGGAACTGTGAGATCACAGGACAAAATAGCCTTATTTTTACCTGTCACACAAAAAGGAGTTGTATGTTTCTACAAAAACGACACCCTCCAGGTGGGCTGGAGCAATTGTAATATAACCATATCTTACCAATGTTATATTAAGAATGGTAATGGCAATACTTTTTGCAATACTAATTATGACTCGTATTTAAACTCATTGAAAACAATTATGAGTGACATTCAAAAAAACCCTGTTTTGTTTAAACAATTGTCAGTTATAGATCAGAAAATGTTTCATGCAGGGCTGATGCATGTTAGTACTAAAGTAGAAAACTGTTATTTTATTTGTGGGAAAAAGGCATATAAATGGTTACCTGAGAATTGGTCCGGCAGTTGTTTTTTGGGTTATCTGGTTCCAGCAATAAGACATACTGCAGAATTACCTTTGGGTAAGATACGAAACGTAAGGGAAATAGCTCGAAAATCTGAAGGTCCAGTTAAGAAACCTGTGAATCCAGTTGGGAAGATCGAAGCTGGTTGGAAAGACCATAATTCAGTAAAAGACAAAAGCGAATTGACTCATATGGACTTGGGTGACAGTGTTATATCCTGGGCAGGAATACTACCAGCCTATGGAGCAGTCAAATCGATCTGGGAGCTGAGGAAGTTGTCGAAACTTCTTGAAGTAATGAGTAATGCAACTTTTTCCGCCCTAGAATTGGTGACTGATGAACTGAATGCAATGAGAACTGTTGTGCTACAAAATTGGATGGCTCTTGACTTCACCCTAGCGGCGAGAGGTGGTACGTGCGTGCTTATCAAAGAAGAATGCTGTGCTTTCATCCCTGACAATTGCCACGAGATAAATAATCACCTAGAGGTAATTCAGCAAGTATCAGCCATGACTGAACCAGGCCCAAACCCACTGACGGACCTCTTCCAGAATCTGTTTGGGGGGGTGGGGTTCCATCCTAATGAACATTCTAATTGCTATTTGTGTGGGTATACTCCTAATAGGAGCATGTGTTTGCTGTGGAATTCCCTGCATGAAAAGATTAATCAAAGATTCTGTTGATGTATCTGTTACTGAAACTTTCTACCAAGATATTGAAATTGAAAGATTGATTTCAGATGACGCTTTTTCTGAAGTATAGATTAAATGACTCACCTAGCTGAAAATCCTGAGTGGGAAAGGCTAGGAGATGAAATGACACTATGCATACTTCAAAATAGAATAAAAAGTATTAATAGGGGGAAAATGTTAGAAAATATGTATTTAAATATATGTGAAATGCTAGTTTAAAAGCAAGGTAGTTTATAATGCATTTTATTCTATTAATCATATAACAGAAGGGATAAAATTCATGTGTAAATGCAAGTAGCTTCTGAAACTGCAGTGTGCCTTGACCCTGACCCTGGCAGCTGCCAGCTCAGCAAGCTTAATGTTATGCTTTTCATAAGTGATTATCTGCTGGGTCAGGAAATTAAAATGTGTAAATCTTCCACTCCTTCCTGATAAGATAACTTGTCCTTGTAAATAATTAAATCTTCCTTTCCTGATGTAGTAACTTGTCCCTGTAAGATAAAAACACAGCTGGTGGGAAAGTGAAACAGTGAACAAAGAGGTGAATTTAAAGTCTGAATCTGCTATTGTATTTGAACTGATATGAGACCTTTAAGAAGTAACTTTACAGAAAGACATTATGACTGGCCAGCTGGATAGCAAGGCCGTATTGTAACTAAAGGAAAAGTTTTTTTTAAATGTACTGCATCAGCATTATTAGATGAATAGAATACTGTTAGTAAAAGTGATGTAGATGCCTTGTGACTAACCACGTCAGAAAGGTGGACATAACTTGAATGTAAACACTATAAAATATTCTGTATTTCCTGCATCATGTCAGACAAAATTCTGTACTTGTATGGTTTTTTGCCTCCTGGTGTACACTAGTAAACTTTTGAATCTGAACCTCCTGTGTATTGAATTCTGATTTTTTATTTAACAGTAGTTGGTGAGACAAAAGATTAAAAAAAATCATAAATTGCACATAATTGTAATATGTCCCAACCACATATTGAAATTACGTGCAATTTATGTAAGTGTTACCACAGAGTGGAATTGTACACATCAGATTTGCTGGATAATATATATAATAATATTGTTATATCCAGATAGGACTCTTTGAGGCCACACATTTCTCATACATTAAATGTATAATTTACCTGGCTGTCACAATTATTAACATTGTAAAAAAGTATGACTGTTTTAAAGCTGGTTTATGCAAAGCACATCATTAGCTGTATATCTGAACTGAGTACATGCTATTTTACATTACTGGTTTTATATACTTAATATTAAATATTAAATAATTTCTGGTTTTGTATTTGAGCACACAGACATATGCATCATCATGTAGTTGTCCGAAAACAGTTATGGACTGATGCCCAAATAATTGATAACCTAGAGGTATAATCAGTGCTATTATGAAATGGCAATCACTCATACCTGAAATCATACTTACTCCAAGTCTCTATAAGACACTCCCTCCTGGTGCACCTCCCTTTCTTTCATTAAAATAAAAAAAGGAAACCTCAAAATCTGCAGAAATTACACATAACAAAAATATAAAGTAATGAAAACTTGTTTTTGTTGCCTTGTCATGGTTGTGTATTCTATGGTTCTGAGCCAATATACATACACAACTGAGGTGGTTTCTAGCACTTATAACATTCCTTACATCAGCTAAAGAGGTCCTGTTTTCACATTTTTATGTTACTATAATGGAAGTGGTCCTATTTTCAAATTTTATGTTACTATAATCGTAACAGCACTGTTCGCCTGTGCATAGCATGACATGACTGACAGCATTGGCTAAGGTATAACAAGTCTCAGCCTTGTACTGAGATCCAAGACTAGTCATCCTGCAGGAGCTTTTGTCTCTAATGTTTAACAAGGAGTCCTAAAAAAATCGTTGACTCCTGCTGATATCATGTCTCTGCTCTAAATGGGGAAATACCCTCACCATCACCTGCAATAGCGTCACTTGAACGATCTTAAGAAAACAGCCAGTTCAGACCTTGCATTCACCAGTCTAACTGCAATGGTGGCCAAACTAGAGATTTCCATTTGCATGACAGAAAAAACAGAAATTAGCTAGAAATAAATGTATGTATTATTTCTTCAAGGTCTAGTTTCTGTGAGAAACATGGCAGTAAGACTTGTCCATGTGTGCTACTCACTATATATACATATGCCACTGTGACTCCAGCTCATGCTGGTTAATGTTGATACCTCAGTTACATTTCAAATGATATAGTTCTATTCATAGGTTCATAGGTAGGTACTAGGCTATTGGCTCTGGGGCCTATACAAGCCCAGCCGAAATGGTAGCCTGGCTTTTGCCACCCAATAAAATTACTTTCCTCTGCCACTGTTGAGCAAAGCCACAGAGGTGATCCCCGGGGTGAATTTCCTATTTCCCATCCAATCATCAAGATTTTTCTTGAAGAGTGCTATTGAGGAGCTTTGTTTGATATAGATAGATAGTTTATTCCAGAGTATGGGAAGTCTCTGGGATAGGAATCTATCCCGCTGGCATGTTCTGTTTTTTGTGGTGACAAGGTGTAGGTCACTAGAGCATGTAGCTCGGAGGGACTGGGATTTCTTTAAGTGCAGCATGTCCAACACCTCTGGATTTGACATAGCTTTGTATGTTAGACAGAGATCACCTCTGAGTAGGCGATATGCGACGGCGTAAAGCTGGAGTTTTTTTAGACAGCCTGCGTAGGGCATCTGTTTGAGGCCGGTAATCCTCTTTGTGAGGTATTTCTGTGGCCTTTCCAGTTGTTGTAGATGTCCTGTGAGGTACATACCAAAAGACAAGTTGTACTGTATAATGGGTCTAATGAGTGATGAGTAGAGGGGAACAATGACCTCTTTTTTTCTGGATGAGAAACCTTTTGTGATGAGGTGTGCCATGTAGAATGATTTCCTGACTACTGTGGTGGTGTGATTATCAAAGGAGAGACTACTGTCCACCTGTGTCTCAAGGTCTCTTATCACACTTTCAGTGTTAAGTGTACTACCGCCTATGTTGTAGTTCATGAGTACAGAGTTTTTACCAAAGGGGATGACAATGCACTTTTTGACATTGAGCATGAGGCCATGGCTTTGACACCAGGCATCTGTCTCAGTGAGGCCCTTTTGTAGGATGTCCACATCGTTAGGATTTTCGATTATGGCTCCTAGTTTGCAGTCATCTGCAAACGTCATTAGCCAAAGACCTTCTGTGTTAGTCTGTACTTCAGAGAAGTAGATACCAAACAGGAAAGGACCCAGGACTGAACCCTGTGGTACTCCACTTGTCACTGGTCTGAAGTCGGATTTGGAGTCTGCTACTTTCACAGTGTGGGTTCTGTCAGTGAGCCAGTTCGCAACCCATCTTGTGACATAGCGATTTATACCTAGTTTAGTGAGTTTATCTATAATTCCAGAGTGGGGGATGGTGTCAAAAGCCTTGGCAAGATCTAGATAGGCTGTGTGAACCACCTTATCCTTGTCTACGGCTTTGGTAACTGCTTCAAAGACGTCTATCAGGTTTAGAAGACATGATCTGCCTTTTACAAACTCAAACTGGGTGAGGTCCAGAGTTTGGAGATTACCAATGTCTTTGTTTATAAGTTTCATGATGATACGTTCCATGGCCTTGCAGACCAGGCTCATCAGGCTAATGGAGCGGTAGTTCCCAGGGTCCGTGGTGACGCCCCCCTTCTGCAGTGGGATAACCATCGCTGTGCACCATTCAGCAGGCACAAAGCCTGAGTTGAGGCTATGATTGAACATGGTGCTTAGGTGGGGTGCCAGTTTGTTCTATAGTTCATGTAGAACGCAGCCTGGGATGTTGTCTGGTCCCATGGATGCTGTGTTCTTGGCTTTTGAGAGTGTGGCTTTCGCCTGTGCAACAGTGATTACAGGAAATATGTATTCTTCTGTTATAGATATGGGCTCTTTAGAGGGTGAGAGGGGGGTAAAGTTAGCACTGAATCTATCTGCCAGGATGTTGGCAATATCAGTTGGGTCTGTATATTTAGTACCATTGTGCTGTAACTCAAAGCAGATCTGAGTGTTGCCATTGGGATTCTTGACATAGCTATAGAATGCTTTGTGGTTGTCTTTAGAATCAGTGGTGATTTTGTTTTTGTAACTAGCTTTGGAGGATTTTATCAGGGATTGCAGCTTCTTACTGAGGCTGACCAGGGAGCTCCTCCACTCATCGGATTTTACTCTCTTTTACAATAGTTTCTTCCTTCTGTTGTACAGTTTGTTTATGGCAAGGGACCACCAGATTGGCTTCCTTTTATTGGAGGATAGCATCTTGGTTCTGTTTGGGATAGCACGATACATGCACTCATGTAAGTGCTTATAAAGTGCAATTGTATAGGATTCAGTAGTCGTAACTGTATTGTCCATCTGCATGGGTGTCATGAAGTTCACCACTTCCGTCTTAAGAAGCATGAAGTTGGCTTTGGAGAAATGTTTTACCATGGTTTCCTTAATGTAGCCATGTCATCCCAGGCAGACAGATACTGGATCCCTTTAGAATGGCACCACAAGCTTGGCCAGTTGTTGAAGTCAATCATTTTGTCCTTGTACTGCAGCATCATTCTGGGTGATGGTAGAATGCTACTCAGGGCTAGGGTCATACCTGCATGGGCTACAAGATCAGAGAGCTCTTCCATGTCTCTTTTCATGTAGTCCAGGGAGGTACATCTCAGGTCATTCACACCAACATGGACAATGACAGAGTCATATTTGTACTTGTTGTGGAGTGACCTGAGTGCGTGGCTTATGTGGTGGATCCTGGCACCCGGCAGGCAGCTGACAGTAACCTTCTCCATGTTTAGCGTGGCGAGTGGGATATCAGTGTGCCTAACTATAGAGTCACCTATGACTAGTGTGTCAGGTACGTTGTTTTGCCTTATTGGCTGTGGTTGAGTGGCACACTGAGTCTGCAGGCTATATGTCATTTGGGTTGTGTTGGGGGGGGTGGAGGTTGCTTGCATTTCCTCTTTGTAGGTCTCTGTTGCTTGAGCAGATTATTATTGAGAGCCTCCGTGAATGTTTTTGTGTTTCTATGTGTGGATTTTGGTGGTGTTTTGGGCTTTCATTCAGAGATAGTTTATAGCATGTATAACACTAAGTGGGATACAGAAATAATAAATTGCCTGAATGATACTGTTTTTCTTTGCTGTCCGTATGTACATTTTGTTTCTGCATTCCAGGATGTATTGATGGCACATTAAAAACAAGAAAGCATGAGTGATAGCAACTTGGAATGAAACCAATGACAAATTTGGAATAAAAACCTCTGAACATTCTGCAATAAGAATTAATGCCACAAGAGAACAGACATGCTAAATGTGCAATGTGAGGACTACCAATGTGTACCTGACTGGAAATATCCCTACTTCTCACAACTCCTAACTGTTGCAGTATATAAGATGGTCCATCAGTGAAGTACTAATTTAAGGGACAGATAGTTGTATGAGGAAATGTTTCTCACTGAATTAATTGTTTTAATATCGTCAGTGCTAGCAGATGCATGGCAAAGCCAAGCTTATATACATGGCTGATGGCAAAGTATTAGACTATGCATGATTTCTTTTTTGAGCTTTTACTCTAAGACATGATCAGCCATGTCTATACAGTCATTCCTGAACACTGACTGTGCTGTATGCCAACTGCCACACAAAGAGTAAAAAAGATATAACAATGTCACTTGCATTTGGTATACCTAGAGGATCTGCTTGAGACAGTCTGGGTCTGTCATCTACACCAGCATCAATGTCAAGGATTCTGTGTGAACCCTCTGCTGAGCTAATGGAATCCCTGACAGTGGACAGGAGCTCCTCTATTTTAGTTAGTGCTGGTTTGGTAGCAGGACCGTCTCCCATAGCCACCTGTTCTAGGCAACTGCAACTGCTCTATGGCCAGCAGACTTCTCCCATGCCCTCTGACAGCATTGATATCAACAACCACCCGTTGCCATATCCTCCCTCAGCAGATTGGTCACCTTTACCTCTCTCTTAGAAAAAAGTTTATAGGTTCATAGCTTCATAGGTTCATAGACTCATAGGTGTTTACTGGCTTATGACCAAAAGGGCCTTTTTAAGCCTAGCCATGCAGCCCAAATGTCTGACAAGTTCTTATACCCTTGACAAGTGTAAGCATGTGCCTGGGAGATGAACCATTTACAGGTTACCTGTGTCAGTTAGAGATATAGGTTCCAAACCAGGGCTGAATTTCTGGTTTACCATCCAATTGTCCAAGTTGCACTTGAATTGGGTTAGGGAGGAACTCGTCTTTATATGGATGGGGAGCCTGCTTCATAGATGGGATAGTCTCTGGTATACATACCTATCTCTCCAGCAGGTCTTATTCATATCACAGGCAAGGTTTAAGTCTAAAGAACAGGTAATTCTTCTGCTGTTTGTTTTGTGGATATGCAGGAAGTACATCACAGTGGGGTCTCACAATGGTGTGTATGCCAGGCATAGACCTTTCCTCAAAAGGCTGTAGGAGACAGAAAAGAGGGATAGGACCTTAATGTGATAAACATCACAGTTTGATAGACAATGAGGGATTCTCAGTTGTTTTGCAACACACACACACACAAACACACACACACACACACACACACACACACACACACACACACACACACACACACACACACACACATGCACTAAGTGACCTGGAGTGAGATTAGAACCCCTACCTATCTAGTCTTACAAACTGTAGATCATAGTACTTATCATATGCTCTATGGCAGTATAAGGCCTGGATAATGACCTCTTTTTATGAATCAGTGAATGGCAGCTTTTGGGATAGAGATTTTTTTTATTGGGTGCCATATCTTTGTATGAGATGAAACAGAAAATAGTCACATAAATAATTATATAATACACCCACATATTGGCTGTAAACTCAAGTATGTAACAATGTTTGCAGCCATCATGCAAGCAACACTTTAAAAGCTAATTCCCCCTATGACAACACATAAGTCAGGACAGCCTCTCTCCAAAAAAAAAAAAAATCTAAATGAGACATTGACAACAATCTATAACAGCTTTGTAATGGACAGAACACAGGATTGTGTAACTGCATAATACATCACAGCATTAACGATAACAAATCACAATGTAGCAGTAGAAATGTAAGACAAGTATTATAAGTGCCATCTTCATTGGAGGGCAGTCGGGTAGAAATCATCAACTTAACACATTTTTCTTAGTGCTAACACATAGAAAAATGCCAGATCTTGCTACAATTTATAATATAATAATCTGCCATAGTGTAAATAACAATTAAATGTAACCTACTAAATATAGGTCAGATAGCATTCTGTAGCATACATTTTATAATGCAGATATAGCTGACATACCTGGGCTATGCCAAAAGAAAGGGATAAAAAAATAGAAAAAAGTGGACATTGTAATTCAACTTGCAATGTTTAAACTAAAATCATTATGTAAGAAACAGTAACAAACCTCGGCAATAAAGCTATGCAGAAAGTAGATACTTCTTCAAAAGTTGTTTTCATTAAGCAGTATCATGCTCCCTGAATCCAAACAGTCTCCCCAGTAAGATTAAAGGGCATTAGCTATGTAATTACCTTTATATAGTTCAGAGTCAGCCTTCTGAGCACTGCAAATATACAAATGAGGTGGTAAGTCATTAGCATTCTTGAACATCAAAAGCTGCACACCATGTTGGGAATGTAAACATGGTGTAAGGAGATACACAATTACATGCACATGCCCTAGCACTGCTAGGATGAATATTGACAAGGGTTACCTGTTAATAGCTTGCAGGTGTCTAGGATTAGTCTGACTGAAGGAGCAATCAGGGTTTCATTGTCTCCCATCTTTGATGTAAACTTATTGAGGGTGTGTCAAGGAGAAGAGACTTACCAAAATGCCTGAAAGTACACTGACTGATTTAGGAGAACAAAATTCTTAACATTCAACTGCTGGTTTTAATGACCACAGTTATTGCCCCTTACTAAGAAATGCTGTTCATATTGAAGGGAATACTTTACTCATTGATACAGATAATGTATGCAATAAAACAGAGATAAAATTGCTCTAAAGAAAGCATAGGTAAGAGAATGAGGCACCATAAAAAAGAGAGTAAACCACCTGCAGTGTTTGCAATCTTTGTCTGATGTTGTGTGAGTACGTGGGTATCCTAACTGTTGGCAATATCACAGTCATCCAGATGTTTACTGTCAAATGAAAAAGAACAACTTTCATGGCTTGTTTCTGTTGCACTTTCAATGTGACTTCATAAAATTCAACATTATCTGTACAGCTAAATAATTTATATCTTTGCAAAAAATATTCCTTTGTCTATGGCAACTATGGAAGGTACTCCTCAGTGATTGTTCTCAAAAGCTCTGGTTCAAATCCATAATATTACTGTTGTATGAGGACATAGTTGATTAAATATCAGAAATGTGCATTTAAAGTACGTATTTCACCAGTCATTTCCTTTATCACTTGCGCACCTTTTGGCATTGTGGTCTGTTGACTGGCAACATACTTCTCAGCTAACCAGATTTTTGCAAAGTGTCCAGATTTTTGGTCTGTTCCTCATAAAATTTTTAGTTTTCTTACAAATCATAGAGGACTGAAGTAATTAAATAATGACATACATTAGAGTTTCAGAATTCTCACCATTCAGAAAATGCATGCTAACACAAATTCAGTTATTCTAGGAACTTTCTAAATTTATAAGAGAAATATTTAAAATCTCTCCCTATTTTGGGGCATTTGTCCCCTATTATTGTAAGCTTTATCCAGCTTTCTTGCACTAACAGTTTGAAGTGCGTGACTGGCAGCAGTCAGAAGCAGTGAATGGCAGTTCACTGTCAAAGATAAAAACTAACAAATTTTATTTGGACTGCCATCAATAAGGCAATAAAGACTGACATTGTTGCACTTTCATAAGCAGTCTAGATATTACTCATTGAAGAAATTCAGTTTGTCACACTCATGTCTCTGTGCCATAATGTGTAAATATATTGCACTTAAAGAAAACAGTACATGTGATACATGGTTCAAAACCTATTCACAGGTCATTTTACTGAGGGAGGTCATACTAAACCTTGTCACTCATTTTGGTGTATAAATGCATTAACGTTGGAAACTCAAGTAAGTCAGTATTGACTAAAAGTTACAGAAAGATAATTCGTTAGAAACTGTATCAATATTAATTCTGCATGCTGTGTGAACAAATAAACCATTTCTTCTGTTCCCTGTGCCATTCTCTATTCTTATGGCATCAGCTAAAGTCCTGATATTGTGACACATATATGATAGTACTGCTGTGCCAAGGAGATGTGAGAAGGCTGAATTATACGTGTAATGCAGTAGAAGCTCTGCTCATTGCTAAGATACACTTATTCATGTCATGTTTCTTCAAGTCATTATTCCCAAAAAAATTGTGTGAATCAAAATGGCAAATACTGTCTTCTGTATTTGCACACCACTTGGGAGTGTGAAATGTACTCTCATGGTTTAAGGATAAAAGTGAAAAATTTAGTTTAGGCTGCTTTATGTAGTGCACAAAAACCTGGTGGCACTGTGCATCTGTTAGCACTCTGGATAGTACTCAGTGAAGAAAACACACCTGTCAGGTAGCTTTCTCTGAGGCACAATGTATATGTACAATGCATTTAGAGAAAAAGAACAGCTGACACATGGTTCAAATCCACTTAACTGATACATTTACAGAGGGTGGTCTGAATATATACCTAGTCACATTTTGTGATGCCACTGTGTTATTTAAACAGCAACTCTTTTCACTGTTGCTAACAATGTATGAGCCTTTGTCTGTCCACTATTAAATATTTGTCATTAACTACAAGTCTGATAATGTGTTCCACAGAGTACAGTTTTTTATTTTGCAGTGAGATGTGAGAAGAATGAATGTGTCACTTAAATGCACTTCTTGCTCTGGTCATTGATATGCATACCCATTGACTGCATTTAATTTACTGTCAGCTTTTTGCTGTATCAGCTATAGGCCAATCTATAAATTAATGACACCTTATATTCCTATCATATATTTAACTACAAACATGTATTTTCCACCATATCCAACATTTCAGTAACATACCACTTGAATACTGCAGCAAGACATCATTTGCAAAAACATTGTAGCTTCCACAGGGAGATTTATTAAGCCACCCTTATCCTGCTTATGTCTTCATGCGTGTTGCTCTCTCCTACCCCTTATTTGTCTCTGTAGCAAACTATAGTACTGACCATGACAGCTTAATAATGGGGAAATAAGTAAGACTAACACATCATAGAGATGGTCCTACTTGGCCAACAAAAAATATTGTTGCTATTCCTCACTGCATCTGTCTCTTTCTTTCACTCTGTTTAAACCTTCTGCCACAGTAAATTGTCACTGTGCTTCAATTGTGTTAGTTAAATATCATAAAATAGTAATTCTTTTGTGGTGTGATGTGATAATTCTCTCATATATGTATAGATCTTTGACTTCTTTCAAGGGTTAAAATCCAGCCATACTAACTATGTTTGATATACTATTTTATGTGTACCTGTTGGCAACATATTGTTATGAGCAAACATTATCCTTCTTCTGTCATAAGCTACTTTGCCCCTGCCTCCACCTCACCCAGTCAATGTATTATTTCCCTTCTGCATCATTATTATTTCATCTCTGCATTTGTGCAATGTTTGTCACCAGGCAACAAATGCAATTATGGCTAAATGGTTCACAGCTTATGGCAATAGCTTGCAATTTTCTTTCCTTCTGCCACATTACTCTGTTGTGCTTTGTGTTGTGTGCTTAGCTATGTATATTCACTTAAATGTACTTTTCAACAACCTGAAGAGTTGAGTGTTCAGACTGCAGTGCTGAAAATGGTAATGAAGACGAATATTTAGGGTCATATTTGCTGAAATCTGCTGTCAAATGTGAACTATCAGAAATATGACTTACTACATGGTGTGCCTAGATAATATTCAGATATAAATATTTTTCTTGCAATGCTCTAAAAGTTTGTAGTATCCTGATGGATGAAAAAAATGTATCAGAGTGTTCTGACTACTGTGGCTATAAATGTTGGCTACACCTTTCCTCAATACATCATTATTCTGCTGCTATATTAATGTGCCTGCTCCCTATTGTAAATCTTGTCTTGTCCTGATCTTTGCATGAGTCAGCAAAGAGCAATATAGGTTAATCGGTTTATAGGTGATTGCTAGGCTAATGGCACAAGAGCCTACAAATGTAGCCAATAAAACCCAGGCTATGACAATATTGCATCTACATTCCCCAGATATGGGATGGTGTAGTATCAGGGTAGGGGGTCCTTGGGTGATGGAGCCCTGAGTCATTTTACAGACTACCTTTGTCCATAAGGAACATGGGCAGCACCTTAGGAGTGAATTTACGGTTCCCCATCCATTTATCCAAATTCTTTTTTAAAGAAAATGAGGGTTGGGCTTTGTTTTATGAATATGTGAAGTAGCCCTTGGGATACAAATCTGTCTCTCCAGCAAGTTCTGTTAAAAATAAGGTTCAGGTCTATGGAACACATAACCCTTGTTTAATTTTTCTTGCAAATATGTAACATTTTTATCAGGGCTGGATAAGAGAATGCCTTGCAGATCAGGCATAAGCCATCTCACAATAAACAATATGAGATGGAGTAAAAGGACAGGGACTTTAGTCAGGCTGTATAAGCCATGTGTCTTATACTTTGTTTTTTTAGTGAGAAACCTGTGGGGTGCTCCAATTTGGTGTAAGTGCCTGGTTAGGTACATGGAGAAGGGAGCATTGCACTTGATTATGGGCCTGATGTATGCCAAGTACAATGGCACTATGACCTCCTTTGATCATGATGCCATGCCTTTACTAATACTTTGAGCCACACAGAATGATTTCCTCACTACTGTAGCCACATATTGGTTGAAGTTTAGGTTACTGTCTATCTGTGCTCCTTGGCCCCTCACTACTGGGTTTACTTTTAGGGATGTGCTATCAATATTATAATTTGCAGAGATATCTGATTTAGTGAAGGGTATTATTACCCATTTTTTAGCATTCAGTCACAAATTAGGGTTTTGGCTCTAGTCATTTGTCATTTGTAGGCCTGTTTGTAGGATGTCAACATCTTTTGGGGATTCAGTGATTGGTTCCAGCTTACATTCATCAGTGAATTTGATGAGCCAGAGTTCTGATAATACCCATTCAAAGTTCAACACACAATTTAACATGGCAGTGCTGTGCTCAAACAGTAACACACAAAAAAAGAAAATCAAATAATAATTGTTTAGGTTGCATAACATCGGTATGTCTGTATTAATATTATCAGCAGGTTATCTTGTTTTCAGAATGATATTGACTGACTTAATTCAGTTGTTTAATATGTGTTTGTCACTTTGCTCTGCAGTGTTTACACTTGCAAATGTGTTACAAGTTTGGTTAACGCATTCATACTTAATGCATCACTGTTAGTTTGCAGTGCTCTGTCCTATGTATGACTTGCATATTTGTTGTATCAATGCATATAGTTCAAGTATGAGACAATACAAGTGTGCAATACAATCATCCCACCTTGAAGTTGCAGGGAAGTTTGATTTATAATACACTATTTTTAGCAATGAAAAACATGAGACATGTCAGTGTCCTTCACAGTAACACAATGCACATGAATGACAGTATCGTAATGTTAGTCGAGATGTATGTAATCACAAGTGACAATCACACTGATCTTACTTTGTCCAGTGCACACATATGCATTTGCTGCCCAACCTGTGATGTACAATACCATCTGTTCAAAACTGGATTTTTCAAAAAGTACAAATGTGCTATTTCACATTGCTAAATTTAGACTTGTTTTGTGGCACTTGTGAATAATTCTGTGCTTTCTAGATTATGTAACTAGTTAGGGAAGATGTTCAAGGCTAAGCATGGAAACTTTTGTGTATATCTGTCTGAGTGTGTATAAACCTTGGTGCTGTATCATCTTCCCCTCAGAAGAATGCATTTAACTATTTGCACACTCCCTTATCACACTTTTTACTGAAACATCCTCTCTAAAATATAGTGATGATGTTATCATGACAAAAGTGTACTCTCTATTCTTAATAATCAGGCTGGTCCTGTGAGGTATTGCAACTAATGCACTGCTCCCTATGTGGTGCAACTAAATAGGCAGAAGGTTCAATGTTCTGCATGGGAAACTTGTCTGAGTGAGTGTATCTAATATTTGCTGCAGTATCCATTTCCAATGAGAAGAAAACATTTAACTCATCACACAGTTCGCTTAGCCCACTTTTTATGGAAACAGCTTCTCGGAAATACAGTGATGAGGTTATCATGACAAAGGTGTCCTCTCTCCCATTAAGAACCCGACTTCACCCGTGGCATGTGTGAGTAACACAGTGCTCTTTAGATTTACACAGATAGGAAGATCAATACTCAGGATGGGAAGTGTGTTGTATCCACTTCCGATGTGGAGAATGCATTTCAAATTGCACACAGCTACCCTATCCCACTTTTTACAGAAACATTCTCTGTGCAACACAGTGATGAGGTCATCTTGATAAAGGTATGCTTTTTCCCCTTACAATCAGACATCTCCTGTGGCACGTATGAGTAATACAGTGCTCTCTAGATTATATAACTAGATAAGCAGGAAGTTCAATGCTCAGTGTGCAAAACTTGTGTATCCATGTGTAATGCCGTATCCACTTCCCACAATCAGAATGCATCTAAATTTGCACACAACTCCCTTATCCAACTTTTGACAGAAACGTCTTCATTGCAACATAGTGACAAGTCTATCATGATAAAAGTGTACTCTCTCTCCATATTAGTATGGCTTCCCCTGTGGTGCTTGCATTTCTTACACTATCCTGTAGGATGTGTACACTGATAGGTAGAATGTGTGAATGCAGCAGTGTGTGTGAGTGTCTGTGTGTGTGTATGTGTGTGTGTGTGTGTGTGTGTGTGTGTGTGTGTGTGTGTGTGTGTGTGTGTGTGACAGAGACTATAAATGAATTCAGGACTGGTTTACACACATTTGCAGTGGCAACTATTACAATACCATATAGCTATAAAAGTAATTTTCCCAGACACAGCAACTTGACAATACACTGCTCATGTCATTTCTTCATAGATGCTGTATGCTGCACTTGGGCTCATTATTCTCCTGTGGTGCTGGCTGCTGATAATGTGCTCTATAGATTGTGTAACTGGATAGGTAAGTGGCTTGAGTCCATCCCTACTGAAATAGTGTGACTGTGATTATTCTCATATGCCGTTGACCACCTCAAAACCACCTTCATAACACACGTCTACTTATGAGATGGTTTTGTAGTGGCACAGTGTTACACCAGCAAATCCTAGCATTACCAGGGAACATAATGTTTGGGCCACATAATGACTGCATAATGCTAATATAATTGCAATATCTCACAGTTGGAGTACAATTTCTTCTCTGTTGCATGACTTTGATACAGTGTTTTATACATTGTGCAACTACATATATATGATGTATGAGGTTAGCTGTGAGTGTGTTGTACACCTTATACTGTGTATACAACTCTTCAAATACATATATGATGTGCAGCTGAACAGTGTCATTATGCTCTTTGACCACTTTTTAAAATAAACATTCAGCTAATAAACAGTGGTAATATCATCCATTTAACTGAGCACCACCCCAGTTGTACCTCAACATATCATGTGACACTTGTGATTCAGGCACTAATGTGTAGCATGTGATCTTAGGCCATTAGTTCATATTCAGCCATTACTATTTAGACTATGTTGTATCAGTGTTATTGTGACTGTATATGTCACTATCAATATTGCAAACACATCTGATGCGTACACATATAGATGGTGATTCATCTTACAAAAAGCTCTAATAATTTCTCACATAGCAATGCTTTTATTCAGAGTAATGATGACATGTGAGCACATTTTCATTGCATAACATATGTAGGAAGTGTTATCCTTGGCACAAGGGAATGAGATGACATTCTGTATGTTGTTTACTTACTATAGCAATTACAGGCAAAGCTATTCCTAGAAGCAATAACATAATTTAATGCCATGACATCCCAACATATCTCACAACTGTAGTGACACTTCTTCTGTGGCGCATTCATACAGTACAGTATTATGTATTCCCTGTTGTCAAATGCTCATGTGTTGAATATCCACATTAAAAGCCTGTTAGCATAGCTGGGCCTTAGACTGATAACTTTGTCAGATGGTGGTGACTTACACATAGACAATATTTATGGCAGAGCCAGAGGGTCACCTTTTTCAGGTCTTGTCCTACAAGGTAGGACATCCATACCCCTTATGATAGGAAATTGCTGAAAGCCCTTCAAGGGTGTTCTTCATGACATAACTGATATGCATATCTGTGGCTTCAATGGCTGGTGTACATCTGTCTGATATCTGTTTTGGCATGTGTTTGTAAATGACCTCATGCAAATGTTTATTGTCCCATTCATCGCTCACAGGTATTACCTATTTCCAAAAGAATTATGCTCTGTATTGCATGTCTTCATCTGGATATTTCATTATTACTGCTGTTGTTTTCATCACACTAAAGGCTTAATGAATTAATTAGTGATGAATGGTAGAAGAAGGATTCCATAAGTATTTCTTTCTATATAGAATGTAACCAGACCATCTGAAACTGGGATTGGTCCTCTGTTAAAAACATGTTCTTGTGTGTTTGTGCTGTTGATTTGCTGTTATGTTACTGTTCCCTGTGAGCATGTCCAGTATAATGATATCAGAGTTGCTTACTTGCATGCTAACAATGGGAATCTTGAAATCATGAAATGCTATCCGATCTGTGTTGTCATTTGTAACTTATCTATGTTATCAGTTACTGTATTACCATTTAACATTTACATGACCATATAACACTTGCTTGTTTATTACATGTTTATAGGGGATAAACCCCTTTTACTGTAGGTGCTGCTGACATTTCTTTGTAAAAATATATCCATTTCTGATGTACATTACATTACAGCTGTAAGGTCCATTTGTTTTTGTGTATACATCCTGAGGTGCAGAATACAGCAGTGGCATTGGCTTAAATACTTGCATTCACTGCATATATATCTCAATTGCAATAGCTACAGTGTATGCATTCATCCCATAATGCATCTTCTGTCCTTGCTAACTGTTATCTTAAGTCAACATTTTATCAAAATATATATCACATTTTAAATCCACTTTGTTACACTGTAGCTTTATAACTCTATCACATCCTTTGGTAGCATGTCCAGTTTTAATTATGTGCATCACACCAGTATTGTCATTGACATTTTATATGACTATACTTATCCATTACCCCCTCCCTTAATAATTATTATGCTGTACAAACCATTATTCTTTGTGTCCTCTTCCTGTATTTGACTTCCCCTCCTTTAGAATTAGGTAAAATTAGCTTAATAGCAGCTAGTGTGATCAGACATATTTTTGAGCATGAATGGACATTAATTGATGTAGCCTAGGCAAGTATAACTCATTGGTGACTGTGTTCTTATGTTTAACTGTCCATTTTGAGAAGGAATTAAGCTGTTACTGCTGTTTGTGAAGGACGACTAACACTACTGCTTAGTATATGAAAAGAACAAACTTTACTGTTTGCAGCCTTGGAATGCTTTATGTTTTGTTTGCACTGCTGGTATGGCAACTTATTTGAACACACAGTCTTAGGCATGAAGGGAACTCTGCATTTTATCTGCTAGAAAGCATTGTATGGAGTTAATGCAAGTTTTAGTCCTGTCTTACATTGTTTTTAGACACATATTGTGAAAACAGAGCACAGATTCAGTCTGTACCAATACAGAGTTTCTGTTTACCGTATCTACTCTACTCGAAGTGCATGTTAACTTGCCTGCTTGTTCGGTGGCTGGTTGTAGTAGCCAGAAAGGTTCTCACAAAGGTTCTCATTCCTGTTCTGTTTTTATTTTAGGTAGACCCCCTAAATAACTAATAAACAGAATTTCCTGCCTGAAGGAAGCTGTCCTGCAAACAGTCCCGACAAAAACAACCTGGCGGACATCTTATAATAGGCTAAGGTTATTATCTTACATGTCTACTGTAACAATACATTGTATCTTGCTGACCTGGGTCTAAAGGCATCTTAGTCTGCCCCCCTTAATAAGCTGGTATACCTGCGTACAACTAATTTAATTGCCCTAGCATTCTATTATAACTGCAGTTACACCCTGTAAATTAAAGTCTTACCCTGCTCTCCCACACAGAACCCTGTTAGTTTTTAATCTAAACCCACTATGTACAGACAACAATTACCCTGATAGTTATCAAAGTATAGAAAAATCTTTTTTTGTTAAAAAGTTTAAAACACAGCTATAAAACTCTGTTTAAATAAAATAATAACAAAAGTACAGAGCAATAGGTTTCACTAAAAACCTACCCATACATACCTGAGAATAGTCTCGGAGTCAGTGTTAGCCCCACTAAGCTCACCCTCGGTGCACTCAGACTTGCTCTTCTCCCCTCCCTGCCCCCTATTCCCACCTGCCCCCAGTGTCTCTACATTTATTGGTAGGTAACCACACCCCAATTACAGCATCATATCAGATGTGAGCACTATATTCTACCAACCCTGTTTTAATTATCCTATCAGCTCCCACCTAATTATTTTCTCTACACCCCACATCACTATCTACACATTTAGCATAAGATCCTCTGCTGAACTGTCTAAGAAATCGTACAACCATACAACTATTTTCCTTCTTTGACAATGTTATATGACTCCTTACTACCCATTCTGTTAGTCACATATGCACTTACCTTATATGAAAACCAATTGCTTACTGGTTATCATTACCCAAAAGGCCAAACTATAACCCCAACAGTAAAACATCCCTCTTTCAGACATCCTAATAACACTGGGCCCAACTCATCTACTTATTCTCTTTTTCAGCGTGCCAATCCCTGGCACCTTAGCTCTAGATCTAAGCAATACTATAGACTTCTAAACAAACTTTTGAAGCTCATCACTAAGTATAGTCCTAGCCTTATACTCAGTGGTGATGTTCACCCCAACCCTGGCCCATCTACTACTAATATAAACCCCACCACCACCTTTAACCTAAGCCATAAAACTACAAACAGTTGACTGTCTAACTCTCTCCTAGCCTGTCATCTCAATATTAGAAATATTAATAACAAAATATATGTACTGCATGCATTCCTGGCTGTCCACTCCCCTGACATTCTCTGTTTATCTGAGACCTGGTCAAAACCTCATACTACTGACAATGAAGTGTTACAACCTGAGTATGACATACATAGGCTGGATCATGCTTCCAGGAAGGGGGGTAGCAATACTATACAAATCTGAACTGAATGTAACCTTAGCTGTTAACCAACCACCTCAGACTAGTAATTCAGAAAGTCTTGCCACCAGACTGCAGATTAGCAAGAGTAAATACATAAACATTATCTGTATGTATATTCCCCCGGGTAATAATACAGCCACACTCGAAGACACCCTACATTGGCTAGCATGTCACTACCCCCAAGAAACCCTACTATTTGGAGACTTTAATAGAGACTGGGGCACCTGTTCATTAGAGTCCCGTACTACCCACATTAACCTGCATGCATTTTCACAACTCATACCTATCCTTACCAGGCTAGGTAAACATAACCAAAAAGAGACCATACTCGACTGGATACTCGTAAATAGTAACCCCCAACTGTACACTGCTGGTAGCCTCTCCCTTGACCTAAGTGACCACCTTCTCACTTACATAGTTAAACAAAAATCCAATAATCCACAAATACCCTTACTCAGAAAAGCCAGAAACAAAAAACAACTTTGACCCTGCCAAATTCCAGCAGGAACTTAACTCCTGCAACTGGTCTATGTTATTACACCTCCTTTTGGATGAGGCAGTTGTATATTTTAACAATACATTTTTTGAAATCCTTAATTGGCATGCACCTACCAGCTTAAAGGGAACTAAAGCAAAAACTGCACCATGACTTTCTAAAATGACTCGACTAAAAGTTGTCTAAAGAAAGAAACTTTGGGCTACATGGCACTCTACTAAAGACCCCCATGATCATGTTAAATACAAACAAGCTTGGAACAAAACAAAAAATCTATACTACAAGACAAACAACAATACTACTGTAATTTACAAATAGTCAATCAGAGCAACCCTCAGAAGTTCTGAGCAGATCTGAATAATCTGCTGCATCCTGGTAAAACTTCTACCCCTATCCCCGTCACTACCACTGATAAATCCCCTGAGAATGTAGCAGACAGGTTTAATC
Source organism: Protopterus annectens (assembly GCF_019279795.1). Taxonomy (NCBI): domain Eukaryota; kingdom Metazoa; phylum Chordata; order Ceratodontiformes; family Protopteridae; genus Protopterus; species Protopterus annectens. The sequence goes on along the minus strand of NC_056743.1, from coordinate 1,666,755,966 downwards.
ATTTCTTTACTGAGACAATTCAAGCCCTAGCTAGCCAACTACCTTCCTGCTCTCCGGGCCATGTTAGAACCACCCATAAAAACATACTCTCCTTCAGCTTTCAACCAGTGTCTACATCATTTATTTACCTTAATCAAAAAATGAAAACCCACCACCCTCTCTGCTGACCAACTCCCTGCCGAATACCTACAAATATCAGCTGATGCTATTGTAGGTCCAGTTTCAATACTAATTAATCAGACCATAGCTGAGGCTAAAATTTCCACCCTTTGGAAAACATCCTATGTGATCCCACTACATAAAGGAGGCTCCTCCATGGAATTCTCCAATTATAGACCGATAGCTATACTTTCTCCACTTGCAAAGATCATGGAAAAATGTTTGCACAAACAACTCATGCACCACCTAACCCAACATCACCACTTGGAAGATACCCAACATGGCTTCCATCCACACCATAGCACTACCTCCGCCTTGCTAGCATTTACCAATACCATCAATAAAAATCGTAAAAACAATCAAATATCCTCAGCCCTCTTCCTGGATCTGTCCAAGGCATTTGACATGGTGGATCACCATCTATGATTCACACCCTGCAGACTTTCTGCCTAGCTTCTAAAGCCCATCAATGGTTTAAATCCTACCTCAGTGAGAGGCAGCAGGCTCTTGTAGGGCAGAATAAGCTCTCTAACCTATTACCCAACACCCTTGGTGTCCCACAAGGTTCTATATTAGGACCCCTACTGTTTTCCGTCTTCATTAACGACCTACATACTGTCATCCCCAATGTCAGCTGTATCCAATACACTGATGACTCCACCCTTATTTGATCAGCTACATCTCTTGCAGAATTGAGGTCTGCTACCCAGTCCACCTTTAATACCACAGAAAACTGGCTCTCTGAACATCGATTGCTAGTAAATCCCCAAAAAAACTAAAATGCTGCTATTTTCTCCCACACAAAGGTTTGCTGTTTTTTAATTTACCATAAATGCAAAAGATGGGACCATAATCTCCCCTGACCCCTCTACAAAGCTACTAGGTGTCATTATTGATAATAACCTAAAATTTGACCTACATGTAAACCAATTGATCAAGACTGTCAATAAGAAACTTGGGTCACTATATAGAATTAAAGCCTTCTTAACCCCTCCAGCTAAGATTGCCATTGCCCGCTCTTACCTACTCTCAACCCTTCTATATGCTTCCCCCCTTCTCTCTAATCTTAACAAGTCTGTACTTAATAGACTGTCAACATGTTACAATCACATTGCCAGGTTTGACACAGGCCTGCCTTTTAGAACACACCACTGCAACAACCTTAAACAACTTGAGTGGCTAGAACCTCCCAGTCTTATTCAATTTAACCTCCTGACTGTAGCCCAGAGAATCCTCCATAACCCAGATAAAACACCTGCTCTTAAAAATATTATCACCCCCTATAACAATCCAAGACTGCTTAGATCCTCAAACAGACTAATAATTCAAACTATCAAACCCAGCAATGCAGCGGGTGACTACCTCTTTGCAAACTCTGTTGGCAGTGTCTGGAACCTACTCCCAGCTGATATTACATTGCTCTCCTCCCTAACCCAATTTAAATCCAGACTCAAATAACATCTGGCTCTAAACTGGCTTTGCCACTGCAACAAGCCTGGCTAACTCTTATCTAAAATGAGAATTATTTATCAAAATACTGTTAAAATTTTCCCTGTGTTTAACCTAAGGGAAACATTATCCTATGAACTTGTTTTTACATTCTTTGTATATATCAAATCTGTAAAATGTCTACATTGTTTATAACTGTTTTTATTTGTAAACGTCTGTCTTGGAGCTTTTCTCCCCAGGCCTCCGCTGAAAATAGACATGATTCCAGTCAGACTATCCCGGTCAACAAATGTAAAATAAAATAAAAATAAAATAAATTTCACTGCACACGCCCTTAATATTTTAGGTCTATATCACGTGATCATGTCTTAGCTCTGTCTATAAACAAGCGGTTTTGTTTACATTCTGAGCTCATGTATTAAAGCACCTTTCCATGGCTGTGAAAACTATGGCAGGCCACGGAAAGGTGCTTGGAAACGTGTAAGCATGATGATTAGCATGCATATTTGAAAAGCACTGCTAACTGTTAACAAGCTTACATCTTGTAGGCTTAGTGCAAAGCCTACACACTTGTTAATGAATCCCAACAATTATCTAAGTACACAGGCATCAAATTAAGGATTTTGTAAACATTTTATAAGGAAATTTTGGACCTCTTTTCAAGATGGCAATGCATGGAAGTGAAAAACAGATCTTTATTAACCTGAGATTACAGAAAATATAACATCATTTTCTATATACAGGCCAAATCTCTTTATAATGAATACCAAAGTAAAGAAATTTTCAGAATAGCGAACATTTTTTGTTGGACTAAGCAAACATTCATATAATATCATATTTTATGGATTTCATTTTAGCAAAATGAAATTTCAGTATAATGAATCTTTTTCCAATGAAAAATGGCCACCAAAGATAATAGCGTGATGTAAAAAAATACTTAATGATGCACCTACACTTTCATCGAGTCTCAAGAAACTCTGCAATAGACTGTCTCTTTCTTGTTAGAAAAAAAGAAAGATACAGTCTGTTGCTTAATTTCCAGTCTTGGGTAGTCTCATCAAGGCTTTGCGAGAGTGTAGGCATGACAATATAAAGTACAGCCAAATTCTGAGTCAGTGCTCCAGCAAACATCTATGTGAGTAGTTGTCATATGCATTGGTGCACAGTAGTAAAATATAGTACTGTTATAATTTCATTGCACTTCTCAAACTTTTATTTGCATTGAGCCAAAAAAAAAAAGAGAAATGGTCGCAGTTTACACTTAAAAAAAATAACAATCCTGGAAAAAATTGGTTCCAGAATGAAGAAAAATGACATGACAAGAGCTATTGGAATCATGTCTTCAGTTCTTTCAACAATTTTGAAGGATAAAAAAAAATAGAAGACAAAATTAAAGAGCAGGTGCTGAAACCTCAAAAAAAAAAAAACAAAAAAAAAAAAACAAATAGAAGGGTGTTACATGAAACATCGACAAAGCTACATTTTAATAGCTGCAAGGTGTGATAGCACGTAACATCCCAATTAGTGGACCAGTAATATAGGAAAAGGCTTTAGAATTCATGAAACTGCTGAAAACTGATATGTTTTAAAAGAGTGTTGGATGGCTTAACAGGTTTAAAGAATGCTACACAATAACTTCGATGGTATTTTCTGGAGAAGAAAACAATACACCACAGGACCAAGTTATGGAATGGCATGCTGGTGAAATAAAGAAAATAGTGCTGGGATGGAATAGTAATGACAGTTTCAACGCAGGTGAGGCTGGGCTATTTTATCAATTACTTCCGCATCGTATCCTAACAGTTTAAAGAAGTCCATGCAAAGTAGGGAAGAAATCAAAACTTCTTTTAACTGTTCTGTTGTGCTGCAATGCATCTGGTACAGAAAAGCTGAAACCATTGTTTATCGGAAGAAATGTGAAAACACGATGTTTTAAGAACGTACGATCGCTTCCCTGTAATTATCAAGGAAACCAACGAGCTTGGATGACTCAAGGAATGTTTATTGAATGGTTGAAGAATTTGGAATGCACAAATGAGAAGGTAAAGAAGAACAATTCGTATTTTGACTGATAACTGTTCGGCGCATATGGCACATAAATTAACACATGAATTAGAACACATTAGAGTTGAATTTTTACCATTAAACTGTACTGCAGTCCTACAACTTTTGGATATTGGCATTATTGGTGCTGTAAAAATGCATTACAGGAATAAACTTAAAAATATTGTTAAACCTAGCTTAAAAAGACAACAAAAAAATGATGTCAAAGAAGCTGTGATATGGTTTGTGAAGCTTGGTGGTCAATACAAGCATCAACAATTTTAAATGTTGGAAGAAGGCCTCGATTATTGGAAACAATGATGAAATCCAAGTGACTAAAACAGATACAGGCAAAGAAGTGGAAAATTAAGTAAGAGAAATGTGGAGCTTCATAGTTGCTGATGGTTAAAATTATGAGGAGTACATTGAAGCAGATAATGATTTAATGATCACAAGCAATCTAACCGATCAGGATGTTATTGACAATTTACAGTCATCTGAATTAAACGTCCTAATTCTGGAAAGTGAGGAAGAAGATGATGAAAATAACATGCAACCTTTTGCAAAGGTTTCCTTTTCTGAAGCAATGGATGGACTAAAAAAGATTCAGGATTATTTATCGTGCAACACTGATGTCCAGGAAAGTGTTTTTTTTTTTAACTTATGATGTAACAAATGTGATCATGAATACTGCTAAAAAAATTGTGTGGAGTCAAAATTTACTTCATTTTTTGAAAAAAAAAAAAGTTTCTGTACTCATATTTCCATAAAAAATTTATATCTAACATCTCACTGATGTCTCATTGTCAAATAAGGTTTAAGAAGTGTTATTTGTGTACTTATTTTCCCAAATCATTATAATGATATTTCAGTATAACAAACGATTTTTATGGCCACATGCATTTCATTATAATGAGATTTGACCTGTATCTGTGTATTTCTATATCTATATATTTATATCTATCTATCTGTCTATATATATATATATATATATATATATATATATATATATATAGGTTTGCTATGAGAATATCGAAGAACAGAACAAAATCCATTCACATCTTTAGGACAGAATGTCTAAGTGCATAAGGTGAAACATTCAAATTCACACGTTCGACATTCTGTGTTGCATGTCATTACTGCATATCATGTAATGCCATGTTTTTGCACAGGGGGTTCACCCCCCTGCACCCCCCACATCCCATGCAAATAATATATTCCAACTCTGAAACCGCACTACAGTGGAGAAAAGGGTAAATTCCCAATTATAAATAAATATATATAAGTCTACTTCTATTCATTGAAAAAAATGTTTTTTCGAAGAACAGAAAGCAGAATGCACTTCAGCAAAGGTGCACTTAAATGAAAGTGCACTTTCACGAACACCGGTTCATCGAATCAGAAAAAAACTAAACACACTAAAACACGTTCTGTATTATACACACAAATAGATAGCTATATATGTACTGTAGATTTTTCAACATAGAAGTAACTTTATCTAACACGTCAATTTAAACCCTTAAACAGAAAGGACTCAAATTCAGTGACACACGTGATATAAAGGTAAGACTAGGTCCAGGTCTTTATTCCTAAGATTACCAGTTAAGTGTTTTCATTTGCTTAGAATTATGACATCAGTTCCAGAGAAATATGCTGGAAAATTCCAGTTTTTGTGATATACTCATGTATTGGTAGGTAGCAACAATAAACTTACATAGCGAGTAGGCTACGTTATTTGGTGTCATTCGGTTTAATAAAGACACATGATATGATCCAAGTTATAAACTCAGTAAGCATCAGAAGTATATATTTAATGTCTTTAGTTATTTATTTATTTCATTTATTTATTGTCATTTGTTAACAGGATTAGTCCAACTGAGCCAGGGGCCCATTTTCAGTGGAGACCTGAGGAGAAAAGCTCCAGATACAAGTAACAATATTACAAAACGAGATATATTCACAATGGTATACTATCAAGAAGTTATACATCAAAAATCAGGACCACTGCTTTATACAGTTATTTTCTAGTTGCAGAATGATAGCACAGTAACAGGAATATGCCATGGTCCCCTTAAAATAAAGACACATCATGCCAAATGACATTTGACGACGTTTATTAAATTCCATAAACATAACTTCATTGACCAACTAATATTTTCATTTATTAATCATAGTGTGAACATCCATATAACAGTTAACTTAGGGCAGCATGACCCCGTTCACCCAGACCAAGTAAGCGGTATCCTTACCTTCGCTCCTTACTTTACTTATCAAACAGCTTCCAATCGCTCACTTGCATTTCCCAACTCATTGAGATAAACATCCAACCAAATAAGCAGCAACCTCACCGCTTGCTTACTTACAGTTGTCAAGCAGCGTCCAATCGCTCACTTGAATTTCCCAACTCATTGAAATGAACCTCCAGCACCAGAAGGGGAACAGAAGAGGAACAAGCCTGTCAGTCTTCTCTGTCCCCCAAATTATACCTGATCCATTGCAATGCTCCAGGGAGGGAGGGAGGGCGGGTAGCAAGTTCACACCAAACTGTGACACCTTACCCAGTTACACTCTCATACAACATATTAAACCCCTCTGTACACTTACATCACTTCCTCTAAATCATCCTACTTTCCTATTTAACTCACCCCCCCCCCAACTAACTTCTTCCCTTGTTCTCCTACACACCTATTACTATTTCTGTCTAAAACCCCATCTGAAGATGTCCCTGTACAAATTGGTCTGTTAACAAATCTAATTTCTCTAGGTCCCCTTCAAATAAAGACATATCACGCCAAATGACATTTGACAACCTTTATTAAATTTCATAAACATAGCTTCATTGACCAACTAATATTTTCATTTAGATCAGGTATAAACATCCATATAACAGTTAAATTAGTGTGGTGTGACCACTCTCACCCTGACCAAGTAAGCAGCATCCTTACTTACACTCACTTTTTACTTATCAAGCAGCATCCAACCACTCACTTCAAATTTCACAACTCCTTGAAATAACTATCCAACCAAATAAGCAGCATACTCTCCTCCACTTGCTTACATATATTTGTCAAGCAGCATCCAACCGCTCACTTGGATTTCTCAGCTCATTGAAATGAACCTCCAACACCAGAGGGGGAACAGAAGAGAGACAAGCCTGTCCCTCTTTTCCACCCACCAGCCTGACCAGGCTGCCCCCCCTTTTCTCATTCCAAAATTCCAACAAAAGCTTGCAAAACAAACCTAACCATACCTAAAGGTCAAACCAAAGTCATTTGGTGTACACCATATAGTCTAAACCAACTGTATCCCTGTCATCCACCTTCCCGAGGCCTAACATAAAATTCACCAAAGCAACTAGTTGTCTAAAAAGCTAACTTAACTAATGAGCCCTCCCTCAAAGCCAAAATAACTACAGTAGACCACACAATACCCTTACCTTGAAATAACCTCTTTAAATCAATAGTCCTTCTATCCTTCCTAACTGTACCTCCAGAATTATGCCCACATCACACCCTTGCAAATGTTTCACAAAAGCGGAAAGGGACCGCAATACCTCCTACCACCATGCCAGCCCAATTGCGTGCTGCACAGCCTAATGGGAGCCCCAGTTAGCCCAACAGATCTAAGAATGGCCAAAAGCTTTTTTTTCTTTGAATTCTCCCCCACTAAATCCAATGGCTCACCAATGCATCCAAAATAAGTGAAAAATCTCTCTCCCCAAACCAGCACAGCAAAAGCTGAATACATTATGTATTCAAACTGTATAACTGAAAAAATACACAAAAGGATCCAAGGACAACCAAAGAACTCCAAAATAAATCCGTCTTTAACCCATAAAAAATAAAGGTAGGAGCATAAGCTCTTTCGTAGCAAAGCTACTTCATGAGATGTATATCACGGACTAAAAATTCAGCTCATTAGATACACTAATTAAATATCACATGACTAAAAAACATGCATTCTTAAAGGCATAAGTCATAAAGAACTTCCATAATAAAAAATAAAAAATAGTCATGGACAATATATACAAATGCTTATATATAAAAAACATCTATGATTATATATAAAAATACATATGAACACACATATATATATATATATATATATATATACATATATACAACAATAAAAACACCTCAAGTGAGTAAAAACCAAACTATCTCCTATTCAATGGTCTGGCTTTAATGTTAGGTCTTAGAGCTACTCTGACATTCAAGCCAAGCCCATGATCTCCACATAATTTAACTATCCATTTGGCTTCTAACTGCTCAGTTAGGTTCCTGATATCACCTTTCCTAATGTTCTCAAAAATGCTTCCTATCACCATGAACTTAAAGGAGTGAGTGGTGTCTGTGTCTACAACGTGCTTAGATAAGGCACTAACAGTACTACCTTTAACAATATGGTAAAAGTGTTCCTTAATACTGTCTCTATCAGTTTTGCCAACAAAGAATTTCATACAAACTGAGCAATAAGCTAATTAAAACACATGAACACTGTTGCATTTCGCAAATACATTAAATCTATATGTTCTGTTCTGATAAGGGTGTTTAAACATACCAGTACTATCAATATGCTTGCAAGCTTGGCAGTGTCCACAAGCAGCAGTATATTTATGATCCGTGTTAGGTAATCTGTTCCTAGGATAACACAAACATCTCTTTAAAGACTTCATATTCTTATACACAACTCTTGGTCTAATGTCTACTATAGCTTTAATACTATCATCTTTAGCCAAAATATTCCAGTGTATTTTAATAATCTCCCTTTATTGTCTTATGTCACTGGAATAATACAGACATAACTTTAGCTTATCATTCATCTCAGGTTTAGTTTGTGGGTTATTGCTATATTTCTTACCAAAATAAGGCCTAGCCCTACTGGTTCTCAAACCAGACACCAACTCAACACTTTCAGTAACATCATTTTGTGTGTTGCCCCTGGCAGTAAATGTTTCCATCAAAGAGTGGGTTTGTCTAGCAAATTCTGAACCTTTTACATTTAGTCTTGAAGCTCTATGAACTTGGCTTCTAACCACGCTATTAAACACATGTGGTGGATGCATACATTCTTTGTATAAAAAATGGTTGCGGTGACAAGGCTTTCTATATAATTCAGTCAAAATACAGCCATTGGAATCGCACACTATTCTGACATTCAGGAACTCAACAGAATCAGCTGAGATATTATAAGAAAACCTCAGAAATTAAGTGGTACTATTAATATAACAAATAAACAGAACCCTCCCATTAGAAATAAATATCATCCACAAATTGACGATAGAAAACTACCTGCTCACTGAAGGGCCCGTGAAAAACATATTGTTGTTCCCATACTCTCATAACTACATTGGCATAGCTATTGGCACAAGATGTGCCCATAGCTACGCCATGTTTCTGCCAAAAGAAGTTTTCACCAAACACAAAACATTGTTGTTCAAAACACAATCCAATAAAACACAGACTAACTCAATCTTGTTACCATCAAAATCAATGAAAATCAGTACATTTCTCCAAAAACTGTTTGACATGGATAAGCCCTTCATTATTCGGGATAACAGTAAAAAGAGAAGTGACATCTGAAGTCACTAAATACAGTTTGCCCCGTCTCATATATGTTTCCAAAAATAGGAACAAATCACTTAAAAAATGTTGCGTATCCCTTAGAATATGCAGACAAATGTTCAAAACAGGTCTAAGTTGTTTCTCAATATAGATGGAAGCAGGTTCTGTACACCAGTTTCTTCCTGCTATGATAGGACATAGTGGGGGATGTACTGGAGCCTTATGTAATTTGGGCAGGCCTTGGATGACAGGTACTAAGGCATCATGGACCAATAAATAATTAAGCAAATGTTTATCTATCAAACAATCTTTAAATAATGTTTTAAAAACATTGTTAACCATTTTGATCATATAATATATACAAACTGATTACACTTCCAATTAATTCATTTAATGTCTGGGCCAATATTACATTAACCCCCAAATGACACTTCAGCCTGAGCCTTGATAGCTTAACTAGTAATGCAAGCATATCATTAACCTGTACAAACCAGAATTTTATGAAAAGTTGGCTCAAAATATAAGGTCAAAATTTGAATATTCTGGGAAACTGTATAGTAGCAGTATGCTCCTTTGCCCGAGTCCCCAAATACCTAGAATGCTTACTGACTCTACCTACAAATTCACCCAAAGCACCAGTGACATGGCCCTCATGATACTCTGTCTATACCTCACCTGGTATGTGACATTACCAATACCAACATGAGGGACAGATTTGTCAGCCCAACGACACCACACCTTAAGACCCAACTCCAACATCCTGTCATGCCAGACACATCAATAGCCCTCTACAAACAGAGTAACAACTGGAAGAGTAACTAAGTGTACCCCAACGGTTCCACCTATCTGAACACAATGGTTGAACTTGGCTGGTTGATAAGAGCCCTATAGCTGTTAACCTAATAACTTCCTATGCTCCTGTGATTGTTGTGACTCAGGTCCACCTGTGGGATGCCACCCTCCCCCTAAACAATCCCCAATGGTGTTTTACCCTGCCCTCAACCTACCTCTCCCTCCTTGCCCCCACAATCCCCAAAGCACAGTACTCTGACTCACTTTAATGAACCAAGATAAGTAGGATTACCTGTAACCTCATTGTGCTCCACTGCAGCCATTAGAGCATCCACCCCATCAGAGTTCCTTATCTCGCCACTTTGCTCTCTGCACACTGCCCTTTGTGGCCTCATTATACACAACTCTGGTGACAGAGACATCCACTGCAACAGCCGCCATCACCCCTTGGACCTAATTCATTCTAGCCATCGACAGAGGTTCACTCAGCACCTACTGTCCTGAGTGCTGCCCACTCAGTGGTCTCCCATCTGTGACCTCATTGAGAACCCCCAAGTGACTGGGACATCCATGGAAACAGCCTCCATCACTATTGAATCCCTTTCCTTCAGGTCACCAAGTCACAACCGAAGCCCGCTCAAATTCCATATCTCCACAATCTGTAAAATAAAACAAATTAATCACCTTGCCTTTACAAGAAATGGAACAAAGATGAGCCTCAGACTCTATCCTTTGTTAAAATCTGCCTGTTCTGCTACCTCAGAACAGCAATGTCCACCTATTCCAAAAACAATAAAATACATGCCGGTCATCCCTCCCACTTTCACCAGGGTACATGTCTAAACAAATGTGGGACAACAACCCAATATATGGACAATTTCTAAAATATCCTGCTTTATAATATAGAAAGCTGAGAGATAACCGATTTTACATCAGCCATTGCCACTATTGCTGTCACACAGTCCTGTCATTCTTTAAATATTGCTCTTACAAATTTTGAAAGTATCTAGAACAACAGCCTTTGCCTCAGCATAAATTTCTGAAGGGTAAGAAGTCTGCAGTTCAAATGTTTGTCATTTTCTGACCTAAATCACATGTTAACATTGAGTCAGCCACTACATCTAAGAAGATTCTGTACTGTTTAAAGTAACCACCTGCTATGAAAACAGAATCAATGCCTACTGATCTTCTACCACCAAAGTCAAGTGTTCAACCAGTTGAGCTACTGAAACTACAGTGATGCACTGTTTGCTTATGCATATTGGTTCACATAAGGACCTTCTAGTATAACAGCAGAAATTAATCTAAGAGTGGTATATGGAGTCCCCAAGTTTGAACCTTGACAGAGAATAGCATGCAAAACCCTCAGTATCACCAGAGAGACTCAACAACAACTCAGTCACTTTATACAAGCCACCTTATTCTCTCTCACTCTCTCAAGTCTGCCGTTAAATTCCCAGGTTCACCCATGACAGAATATGAAAAATAATTTTCTTACTGAGTAATATTTGACCCCCCCCCCCTATTTTGTATGTTGGTGAAACTTGTAAATATTCAGTATATTGTTCCAACACAAGAAATATTATGTGGCTGAGCAGACAGATTTTCAGTTTCACAGATTATAATGTAATATCAGATTTTGTACAACACAAAATCTTTAAGAAGTTTTATTCTGCATTTGCTACAGTTTGCACACACACACACACACACACACACACACACACACACGCACGCACGCACGCACATAGAACTAAGTCAAGACAATTATGTAGATGTCATAGCCCTCGTACTACTATGAATTACTTAGAAAAGTGCTTTAAATTTGACTTGTCACTGTTGTTACCCTCTCTCTTACTCTTTCTGTCTCTCTCTCTTTCAGTCCTTCTCTTTCTCTTTCTCCTGTTACCATTCTTTGTGTAGTAAGAATACAAAGTGGTCCCATAACCACAGATGTTTTATTTCAATAACCTGCTTGTAATAATTGTATTACTATTTCTATCTAAAACCCCATCTGAAGATGTCCCTGGACAAATTGGTCTATTACCAAACCTAATAGATTCTATATGCAAAAATATATGCAGTTAAAAGCAATAACCTCCATGTGCAACAGTATTTACATGAACAAGGTGTAGGTATACAGTAATAAACTCATTAGAAAGACAATAGAAAATAAGAAATATGCTTAAGAGTATGGAAGTAGAATTAGGAAGAGAGCAGTTGGATATCAGACAGGAGTTTAACAAAGAAAGGACCAGGTCTTTAGTAGGTAGTTTTTAAGCTCGAGTTTGAATTGGGCTTTATTGGGAATACTTCTTATGTTAAGGGGAAGGGCATTCCAGGTATGAGCAACAGGGAATTTATATAAGGACTTTCCAATATTTTTAGTTGGTTTGTAGATTTCTAGAAGATGTTTGTCAGATATGCGAAGCTGGCGTTGGGGGTTATAGAGTGATACAATGTTAGAGATGGAGGGACAGAAATTGGGGCTATAAAGTATAGAGTATGTAATGTGTAGTTGTGGAAGAAGAAGTTGTTTTTGGAATTCAGGCCATTGTAAAGACTTAAGAATGAGGCAGTGGTGGGATTTATATGGTAGATTGGAGGCAAATCTAGCTATTTCGTTGTAAATTTGTCCTAATCTGGAGAAGAGAGATGACTGAAGGTTAGTAAGGACTAGAACTTCATACAGAAGACATGGTATGAGAAGAGACATGGCAAGGGAGGGTTTGTTGGAGGGCAAGAGAAGTTTGTGATTACGGTACAGAAAACCAAGTTTTTGGTTGTTTGTTTTTTAAATACAATGATTAATGTACATGTCAAATTTTAGTTAATCATCGATAGTGACACCAATTAATTTAGTATAGGATTCAGGTGTGAAGATAGCATTGTCATGTAATCATCGATAGTAACACCAAGTAATTTAGTATAGGATTCAGGTGTGATGATAGCATTGTCACGTAATCATCGATAGTAACACCAAGTAATTTAGTATAGGATTCAGGTGTGATGATAGCATTGTCATGTAATCATCGATAGTAACACCAAGTAATTTAGTAATTTGTTCAGATTACTTATTTATGTATGTCTTATAGTTAGATGACTAATAATAATCTGTGGATACAATACCATTCTTTCTATTATATCCATATATTTTGAACAATTTTCTAAGAATAATCTGTGGACAATATATGGTTGTATTTGTACAATCATATGATTTAATAGTTATATATGGATGTGATGGGTAGCCTATTATGGGCTTAGACATACCAATATTAATATTATATCTCTGATCTTTCTGAACACACTGTGAGCCCTCATTTTGTACCACTGGCAGCTCCTACATAGACAGACCAGCTGATTCTGATTTACGGAGTTTATCTGACCCATATTATACAGATTAGTTAATTTATGGTGGTATTTTTCATCACAAACTTTTTACCACTCATAATTGGATGCATCACTGGATGCAGAACTACAGGAGGTCTAAGGACCAATATCTTAAGGATCAGTATATATATATATCTATATATATATATATATATATATATATATATATATATATATATATATATATATATATATATATATATATATCTTTTTTGACTGTTTAGGCCCTTCTTTCTCAGTGCAGTCCCTCTTGGACTGCAGCTTTATATATACATATATTACCACAATTTTTAGTATAATCCATTTATTTGTTGGTCATTGATACTGGAATAATATGGATCTAGAGCAGATTTTGAATGTGTTATGTGCTGATAGGCATGATCTAGGAGTATTTGGTGTCAATGACATGTCAAGCAATAACCAAAATGGCTCTTATACAGGTCCTACTAATGATTGTTACTTGGCTTTTAATAAATTTAATAAGGACTTGAGGAATCTCAGACCCAATATCTGGCATTTGAGACTATTCAAAGTGTATATACAAAGAGACATCACGCCTAGAGGCCTCAGAGTCAGGTTGCAGCCCTTGGTCGGCAGGTCAGAAGACAGGCTGACCAAGGAATGGAACCAGGCTCTTCATCAATCTTCAATGATGTTTGTCACAATTTTAGCAGCATATTATGAAAGAATGGTTGATATATGTCTAACAGAGATCAAAGCCTCTTGTGAGGAGTGTAAACGCTTTGAGTCACAACCTACATATGCCACCTTAGTTAATAAACTATCTAAGGATCTGGCTTCTTTTGATCAACAGATTAGGGGTCGTAAAATCCGCAAGTTAAACAGGCATTGCACTGACCATCAAAGGGGTCGTCCTTTTGATACATCAAAAACAGTTAGATTTAATGATATTGGTCCAAAGACACCTGCTACAAAACCTAGGAAGAGACCACGATCTATTCTGAAATCCACTGATGCATCCTTTGCCAGTACCTCTGGTGATGAATCATCATGTACGGATAATGATGGTGGCAACCATCGAGAATCACCAAGGAGTAAGAAACCCAATACCAAAACCCCTTTAGACATACATCAAGGCAACGAGGGGGTCGCAAACACAAACATAAATGCAAGAAGCAACTCTATGGAAGGTCTGATCCAAACACTGCTGAAGTAACAATACCAGGTTCAAGTAATGTATTGAATTTATCTGATGTAACCTTGACAGATGCACAAACAATTTTACTCAATAAAGGTCTTGGCTTCATGCCCGGCTTTTTTAGTCATGAATACAGTATTGTGAATGATGTTTTGTCATTTTGTCGTAATCTGAATCTCAAACTGTTCTTTTCAGGCAATATCTCTCAAAGATCTTCAGAATTTAGATTTCTGAAATCGGATTTTCAACCTCCGATGAACAAATATGTCTCCATATTTCAACAATCTGTTATTAAGGATCTACATTTTCACAATCATGAATCTGGCATTCTAGGCCAGAATATTTCCACCATGGAAAAGACTGCTTTAGACGAACTTAGGCATAATCATAACATTGCTATTTTGCCAGCAGATAAGGGAGGTGCTGTCATAGTTATGAATATTGGGGATTACCTCAGTGAGGGAAAGAGACAATTGGCAGACCGCAGGTGCTATATGCAGATGTTTATTGATCCTACATTGGTATACAAGAAGGAAATTGATTGCTTCTTACAAACAGCGGAAGAACAAGGCATCATAACTACAAATATAGTTAAACATCTCACTGTTAAAGATCCACAAAAACAAATTTTATACCTCCTGCCTAAAATACACAAATCTATTACAAAACCTCCGGGTAGACCCATAGTGTCAGGAATTGGTTCATTAACAGAACCATTATCTGCCTTTCTTACACACTACCTCAAACCACTACTAACATCAGTGAGGGCCAGATTGAGGGACACGACACACTTCCTCCAAATCATTGAAGACACCCAACTTGAACAGGGTTGGCTTATGTGCACACTGGATGTTAAATCATTATACACAAGTATTCTACATTGGGCTGGGTTACAATCATTACAGTATTGGTTGGAAAAATCTGATTTGTACCTACCAGGTTTCAATACTCTTTTGATCTGCATGGCAGAACATGTGTTAACCAAGAACGTTTTTTACTTCCATGGTGAGTGTTTTCTGCAATTACAAGGTACAGCAATGGGAGCTTCTTTTGCCCCTATTTATGCAGACTTATTTATGGCCTATTTCGGGGAGTGCATGGTTTACGATTCATCACACAACATTTACATAGTTGAAATTGACATCTGGAGACGATATTTAGATGATTTTTGGATGGTGTGGAGGGCGGATTTAACATATTTACATGAATTCATACAATATCTGAATGACAATGTATGGGGTATTGAATTTACCATCACATATGATTATTATACCATTAACTTTCTGGATGTTACAGTTTATCGTAACGAAGACCACACTTTGAGTACTAAAGTATTTCGTAAATACCCACAATACAATACTTTGTTACATGCATCTTGTATGCACCCCAACCACACCATCCGCAACATACCAAAATCACAATTCATGCGGATTAAACGCATATGCTCATCTGACAAGGATTTTCAAACAGCTAGGAATGATTTATGTCGGAGGATTACACACAGGGGATACAAGGATAGAGATATTTTTGCGGCCAGTGAATGGTGCAATAATCTGGATCGACAAAGCCTATTACAATACAAAAAATCGAATGAAACTGACAAGGACTCCATTATCAGATTTGTGACCACTTATGGTAGAAATAACCATTTGGTGAGGGATATTCTGAACTCTAATTGGAACATTTTGTTGGCACATGATGAATTAAGAACACTACTAGGTCCGAGATGCCACATGTCTTTTAGAAGAGGTAAAACTTTAGGTTGTTTTCCCACTATAAACATAAGGAAGGGGGAGGAGCCATTTACCAACAGACAACCCTGACAGGGGATAAACTATTAGGTACCTTCCCATGTGGCCATTGTAGTTCCTGTTCCCAGGTTTATACACTTAAGGAATTCACCAGTGCAAACACTGATCGTGTGTATCAAACTAGAGTTTTTGCCAATTGTAGCACTACATGGATTATATATTTAGCTACTTGCCAGTGCCAATCATTTTATGTGGGGCAAACATCAAGATCTCTCAGAACACTTATGACAGAACACAAAAGTGACATTAGGAACAAAAGGGACACTAATGCCCTGTATAGACACACCATGAAACATTCTAATGCACAATTTAAGTTCATGGTTATCGACAAAATTGTGGGGGATCGCAGCTATCAACAGGGTTGGCATTCCATTTTGAATAAAAAGGAACAATATTGGATTACCAACCTTGGGGCATTATTTCCGCCAGGCCTGAATGATCATCTATAAATTGTTTCTGTTTGGTTTCTGGTCTATGTATACTACATATCAGAACTCTATTGAGGTTTGGGGAACATGATACTGTTTGTATTTGATAATATATATCTTTTTGAATAAGTATTTAAAAAATATATATATACTTTTATATTATCTATGTTTTTTTTAACAACCTATGATTTTGCTCTCTTTTGGGTTGTGGTGATCTAGTCTAAATAGGTGGTATATTATTATTGGTCAATACTGACCTATGATTAACATTATCCTTATTCATTAATTTTGCTAGTGCTATATACAATTACCTTGTGTATTCCATCTGTTTTTTTGAAGTTTTCTTTCAGTTATTATTAGCCCAACATGATCGGATCAGCCTACTATGATAGTGCTTGAATATGTTTTTCAATACTATCTTTATTTCATTTTCTATGATAGACTAACTTTGTACCATTGACTATATATCATTAATTAAGTTTGGTTAACCACTATTTGAATGTTTATTTTACATATGTGGTTTACATGATTATACTATCTTAGTATTAGTTTATGAAGTCTTTATTATTTTGTAATTTCTTATGTATTTGAACATTCCAGCCACCAGGTTGGGCTATACCATTATGTCTTAATTAAGGAGGGACTACTATAAATATAGCAAGTTCCTGTGCTACACTGAATTTCTTTTTGTTTAACCATTGATAAAGGCTGTGAGGCCGAAACCGGTCTGGTTATTTTGTTTGGAACATGAATATGCTTTGAAAACAATAAAGGATTTGGAACCTTAGTGCTAACCATCATATTTTGCTGGTCGTTGTGGTTGTTTACAGTTGATTATAGGTGAGCCAGGTTTCAATGGAGGTGAAGGTGTCATGGGTCCGATCAAGGAGTTCTGGGATGCTGTGGGCAGGGGTAATAAGGGTTGAATCACTGGCATATTGTAAGAGTGTAGAGAAGTTAGTATCAGAGTCTAATCTGTTAGTTAAGATACTGAAGAAGAGAGGACCCAAGATAGAGCCTTAGGGAATGCCAGTGCTGACAGGCAGAAATGGAGAGGTGATAGACTGCCGGCATAAAGATTGTTATCTATTAGATAAGTAACTAGAGAACCAGTTTATAGAGGGGGTAGAGAGATGTAGATCAGAAAGTCTATCATTTTTGGGTGAGAAACCGTATCAAAGGTCCTGGAAAGATCAAGGAATAGACAGGAAACTAGACTGTTATTATGAAATTAAATATGAAATTAGCACTAAAAATAATAGTTGTGTGTCAGAAGAAAAATTATATTATCACATTTTAAATGTAGCAACAAAAGCTTAATTCTTACTATATATATATATATATATATATATATATATATATATATATATATATATATAAATGTGTGTGTGGGTGTGTATATCTATCTAACTATATGGTCCACTTTGGAAGCTCGAAGTTTCAAAATGTTGAACTTCATATGCTGGAGACTATATGATCAATGTGCTATACTTCAAACGGTTTAACTAGAGATCACTGTACAGTGAGGAATGGGGAATATACCATTCTCTTCACCTTAGTGTGATCTTAGAGTTGGTATATTTAATTAGCGGGGGGGGGGTGAGGGTGCAGGGACCATGTCCCCCACCATAAATATAAAAAAAATTGGTTTTATTTATTTATTTATCTCTTTGTTAACTGGGCTAGTCCCACTAAGCTAGGTGACCTGAGGTGGCATCTGTACTGCTAGGGTAAATTTCGCCAGGGCATCGAGGAACTTCCCCAACTGTTTTTGATAGGTACTGTGGGAGTTATAACCAACTCAGGCAACTGGGGGCCTCAGTTTAATGTCTCATTCAATGGGTGACACACAATATCCTCTGGCTGCAGTGCATTATCAGTTACATAGCTCCTTGCTGTGGGAATAGAACTCACAGCTGTCTGCATCAAAGACAAGTGTGCTATCAGTTGCACCACTGATCATGTTGAATATCCTTTATATAGATATATATATATGTATATATCTGTATATCTATCGATCTATCTCTCTATCTAGCTCTCTGTCTATCTGTAGCGGATGATATAATTGCTGTATAAGCCTGTATATTCCAAAATTATATGCTTTATATTTTATAAAAAAAATCTGAACACTGTGCAGAGATGCACTGGCATCTATTGGTAGAATTAGATTAGATACCATTATGAACTGACAAATTGCACTTCCAAAACATTGTTATAATCAGTGTAGCAGTTAATTGTCTTTACCACAAAATCTGTAAAAAGCTTTACCAAA